>NC_046372.1:40138668-40342913 GCF_011125445.2 Fundulus heteroclitus | reverse complement strand
AACATCTGAAATGACTGATGCACACGGTCACCTTTCTCCCCTAAATTATGCTTCCTGAGAACGTTGAGGGAAAAATGAACAGCACAGCAGGAGAGCAAACATCTATGAAGTGAAGAGAAAGACCTTCAGTGTCTCTAATGAGGTTCCAAGTACTGAATCTGCACACATTCACACCTGTAAGGATTTGTTTTTTACCTTTTACTCCCGTCAATAAACAACTGCCTGCCTGTGTCTTGTTTTTTTTTTTATGGAATACAACATGATTTAATTGTAAATATATATTTCTTCTTTACTCTTTGAGTTACAATACAGTATTTTGAGCCTGTTAACTGATTTTTAGTATTCACTCCAACATTGCTTCTTCACAAAGCTAAGGTAAAAAAAAAATTATTGGAATTTACTTTTTAGCCTAAACTGGACTTTTTAAGAACTCAACGGAAGCCATGAGGTTTTCGTTGAGTCCTCCTTGTCATTATCACATAGCATCTGTGGGATTTCATTGTCTCAAAAATTACGTAACAGTTTTTTGTTTTGTTTTTTTTGCCTTGTTTAGCAAGAAACAATGTAACAAAATCCATTTTGTGAGCGCTTCTGTTTCTTGGCCTGTTTTTATCAAGTATCAAAAATGTCAATTTAAGAGGGTGACATCCAAAAAATGCAACAGATCGAAAAATGACTGTATTAGTGGCAATCATAGAAACACTTTTAACAAGGCAATGCAATCAGTTTCTCCATTTCAAGACTTTCCCATCGCTTTAGTCCAGTGATTCTCAGATGTTTTCTGTTGTGGCCAAGAAGGAAAAATGTGCAGGCCCCCCCATCACAACAACATGGGTAAAAGAAAAACTAAACTTTTATCATTTCCAGTAAAGTTATCATTCTGAAGATTACCCAGAATCCCTTTTAAAATGTATAACCTGGGTTCATTTATAGCATAATAATAGTTTCTAACAAGAAAGCTATGAACCTCATATGGCAAAATATACTAAAATATCTAGTCATTATTATTAAAGGCAAACTTCAAAATTACATTACATCAAGATTTACATTACAATATATTACGTTTTGTGGTTTTACAGCAGTTTATTAATTCATCATTCTACTGACAGCAGGTACAGACCAACATTTAGAATGATTTAGAAGGCCTGTATTTTTCTGGACAAAAACGCCAAGGCTTTTCTTACCCCAAATTTGATTGTCTTCAAAAGAAAACTTTTCTTATAATTGCATAAACACTGACATGTATTTGTTTAAATTCTGTATCATTCATTGTGTGTTTCTCTGATCCGCACGGGCTCAAAAGCAAAAACCCAAGGCTGAAATATCTATATTTACATACTGACCTACAAGCATTTCATTAAATGTGTTTACATGTTTTTGCAAACATGTGTTTGCGATCAACGTGCAGTTTAACTTGCTGTGATGTTGAACAGTTTAGAGTTAATCTTCCGTATTATCGTAGTTAATCATGCAATGCACAAACACCAACTGACACTGAGACAGATTCTTGCATGATGCTACCACCACTATGCATGACAGTAGTTGTAGTGTTCTTAGGCTTGAAAGCATCAACTTCACACCTGTAAACATTATTTCTATCATTGCAGCCAAATAGATCAACCTTTGACCCTTCTGACCTTCAAACATCAAAAACCTTTTGCTTACCGACGGAGAAATCTGCAAATTTTACTTGAGTATAAAAGGTGTTCATGTAATATCAGGCACTGTTTGGAACCTTTCTGTTTGGGGGCAAAGGTCAATGGTATGATAGGGTTACTTTTTCTTGGTTCCAGGCTTGTTCCCAAACATCCAAACTAATTCCCATTCATGTGGTAGTTTGATTTGCACCCTTGATTCCTTAGGTAGTTGGGATCAGTGATGGCTACAACCTGGAGACAACTGGGGGTTATAACAGATCTAAAACGTGTAGAAAACTGGCTTTGGAAGGAGTAAAAAAGGCTAATATTAAGTTTCTGGTTTGACCCTAAACTCTAACCAGGCCAGCCAAATTGATAACATGAAGCACTCTACATTCAGCACATTATCAATCTAGGACTGCTTCATTGGAATCCGTTCGGGGAAAACGGGGATGGACATTCAGCAGAACTTTCAGAGCTGATTGGGCGAAGCGACACCTAGTGCCCGCCTACCAAAGATTGGTTTTAGCCGGTCTCAAATCCAAACATAAGCAGCAGACGTCATGAGAAACCACAACACTGTAAGCTAGTCAGGGCGCTTCTTACAGTTCTTCTTTCAAAGAAGAGAGCGTGGATTCTGACAAAACAGATGTAATGTAAGTTTATTTTTAATGTACTTTTCAGCAACAAGACATTCAAAGTGCTGTGATGTGATAGCAGCAGCCACGCATGGATCCTCCTGTGCTGCTGTAAATATGTTGTAATAGTAATAATAATAATAAAACATGTTGTTTATAATCCACATTACATCTGGTTTAAATATCTCAAATAACTACAATTAAGAGTGTAAAAAACAAAAAGAAAATAGAATAAAATAAGAGTAAATTCAAAAGTGGTTAAAATAAAGTTAGGATAAAATCTTGGACAGCAGGGAAGTTTACCCTTTATGCATATATCTCATGGATTTTATAAATACAGTCAATTGGAAACCCTCACAGTTGCACACTTGTTTTCAGGATGGGATTTTTCCTGTGAACACGATTTACTGTTTTTCTGACTTCTTTTCTAAGCTTACACTTAACCCATGTTATATTTTGGGATATACATGCTTACATTCATACATATCATACTTGCCAGTAGAAAGTTTAGTACAGTCTTTTAAAAAAATCAACATTTTGACAATGATAATATTAAAGCAAAAAGAGCTTGGAATAGTATCGGTATCGGCAGATTCCCAAATTCCAGCATTGGGATCGGAAGACAAAGAATTTTGTGAAAAGATGCGGTGTATCCCTATGGAAGACCACAACAAACGCTCAGTTAATTTCCTAATTTTACCATTTTGCTGTTTACATGTCCCATTAAAGTCAACAGAATGAAGCACAGATCTTAATATCTAACAAAAGCTGCTCGTTCTACAGCTGACGGAAGAAGAGATTTAAAATTAAAAGGTAAACTTGACTATAATATAAAAACTAAAATAATGAAAGAGGTCTTAAAAATCAAGTCAAATAAATAGAGAGGAAAAACCAATGCATGATCCTTACAATGTGAGAAAAACAACAAAGACATGATATTACACTTTTTCTTAATGAGGTTATAGGGCATGGACCTTGGGAGTCTTACTGTAGAGAATATCATGGCCTATGAGACAGAGAAATATAAAAAATATGGTCCTACCCAGGGAATTAACTCGTTTTTTTCTTTGAAGTAATTATTGATTAAAGCAGACAAGTTGGACGTACCAGCCAGACTCTTTATCCCCACCACCCTGCAGCCGGAAACCATTTGATGATGTGTCAACTTCATTTCACACTTTGAAGCTTCAGCGCAGAAATCAAATAGGAACAAAGATGCAAATTACTACTTCAAGGAACTCAGTTTTAAAAAAATATCCAAAAGTTAAGAACCCACGAGATACACAAGAGAGTTGTTGCTGGAAAAAAAAGATACCTGGCTCTCTCATGATTGTTCTGGGTGACTTTTAAGCTAACCAGAAAAAAGCACATCAGCAGAGGAAAAAACACACTGGACCACTGTTATACTGTTCTAAAGGATGCATTCAGTGCCGTCCCTCTTTCAGGGCTTGGATTCTCTCACCATTGTCTACTCCACCTGCTGAAAACCTCTAAGCCTGTTTTGGACGGTGAAAAAAATTACCGATGACTCAATGTCCATGCTGCAGGGCTGTCTGGTCTGCACTGGCTGGAATGTTTTCAAAGCTTCGGCCTCTGACCTAAACCAACTAGTAGTGACATCATATGTCAGCATCTGTGAGGAAATGTGCATGCAGACTAAAGCCTAGTTTAGATTTGACGCATCTGTGAGGTCTGCGTGGCCATATTACATACTTTTGGCTCCCACACCACAAAAGTTTCCGCTCCCCGCATCTGAGAAGATTTTTAACTATGCGGACAGTCCCGCGTGGAAAAACATGGCATAAGAGCCAGCGCTCCTTATGGCGGAGGATCGTAAATGCAGACATCTTCATGATTTGGACAAAAAAAAAGATCCCTGTGATCAACAAATTAACAATTCCTGGACATAAATCGCCGTCACTCTTGGAAGAGAGTTAAATGTTGGAAACAACTGCTTTTTCTACTTCTACGTGTAGTAGTGGGGTGTAATAGGCTTGGCGTAGGAGTGCAGCGCTGCCCTCTAGAGTCTAGGAGAATAGTGCTTAAGAGTACAAGCCGGAAGGAGCATAAATGCTGCAGATGTTGTTTCTGCACGTCTCATTTCCGTGCGGAGCGTACGTGTGTCGAGCACAATGCAAGACCATCAGCAGTTTGAACAACAATAAACCATTGTTTTTCTCACATTTGAGGCAACTGCACTGGGCCAAAGAAGAAGCCTTTTACAGTGGAGACCTGGCCCTGCATTAGCAGACTAGAAACAAGTTGACAAAGGAGATCAAGCAAGTAAAATTTCAGTGGGAAAATAAAAAAAATTGTTTCTCCACAAACAACACCTTTTCAGCATGAAAGACCTTAAAATATATTACCTAACTATAGATCCCCTTCTCCACATGCTGTGATGACATCTCGCCTAGCTTAGGATCCAAACTACTTCTTCTGTAGTTTCCATTGTCAGACCTTCACACCTAAGTCTCACACAAAGGGACCAGCTCCACCAACAACTTTTCAACCCCCTCTTCTCCAACTCTGCCAGCACCTAAGATCAAAGAGGAAGATGTCAACCCGGCCCTCAAGCATCTGAGAGGCAAGAAAGCACCAGGTTCTGATAGTGTCTCCTCCCCCTCTGCTTAAAAACATGCCCTGACCAACTGCCCCCTATCTTCACCAACATATTCAACAAGTCTCTATAACTGTGTGTGAAGTTCCCACCTACTTTAAACGCTCTATCATCATCCTTGTTCCCAAGAAACGGACCATCAAAGGATTTGATGATTACGAAACTATTGCCCTGATGTCTGTGGTCAATAAATCCTTGAGCACCTGCTGCTCAAACATCTGTAAAACATCACAGGCCCCCCTGCTGGACCCCCTGCAGTTTGCCTACTGGGCAAACAGATCGGCTGAGGATACCGTCAACCTGACCCTACACTTCATCCTGCTCCACCTTGACCATCCAGGGACATACACCAGGATCATGTTTGTAGACTTCAGCTCGGACTTCAACGCGATCAGCCCTGACATGGTTCATCAGAAGCTCACACAGCTCACCGTGCCGCCATCCACCTATCTGGATAACCAGCTTCCTGACCAACCGCAACAGCTGGCTTGGGAGCGTCTTCTCCTGCCCAAGAACAATTAACAGCGGCTGCCCCCAGGAGTGTGCTCGCTCCCATCTCCTCCTCTCTTTGTACACTAATGACTGCACATCTGCAGACCCATCTGGGAAACTCCTCAAGTTTGCAGACGACACAACTGTCATTGGTCTGATCCAGGACGGTGATCAGCCTGCATACAGACAGGAGGTGGATCAGCTGGTCCACTGGTGTGCCATAAAACAACCTGGAGTCAAACCAACTAAAGACAGTGGAGATGAAAGTGGACTTCAGGAAAACCTCCGCACCACCACCTTCAACAACACTGTGTTTATTCAGACTGTTACCTTCAGGTCGGCGCAACAGAGCGCTGATGGCTAAAACGAACAGACTCAGCCAATTTCTATCCCCGGGCTGTGTTGTCAATGAACACTTTACAACCAGAGTAGCCAGCTACTATGGTGAGAGAGAGAAAACAACACATATACACATACTTATGTGTATATGTATGTATGGAAAGAAAACACTTGCCTCCCGTGCATATTGCCCCTGTTCTTACCTTTTCCCTGAATAATGTTTTTTCTGCTATCGATTGCAGTTTGCCGTTCTGCTTATTGTTACTTGTCTGCATGTTTTTTTACAAAATGCAAACGTTGGAATCCAAAGTCAAATCCCTTGTAAACATGCCGATTATAGTTGATTTTGAAGTTTGATTTGAAATCAAACGAAACCTTAAGCTGTCTACAGAAGATGATAGGCTTGCTGCAATATCTGTTTTTGACTTGGTCTGTGTTTTGCTACATCAGTCCATGTCCATGTTATATAGCTAACCAGAAGAGGACACAGAATGAAGGGGTAAAAAAAATTATAGTGCTGGAAAGGAGCGTGATTAAAGATAACACTGATTAAAGATGACCTGCTCAAAAGAACTACACCATTGCTTTTTCTCTACAATTTATGTCCATTTAAAAAGGCAACAGATCGTTTACTTTTGCAATTACACAATCTTTACAAATAGTACAAACATAGTGTGTCTCTTTTTTTTTTTTTTTTGCTGAAACGTCCCTCTAAAGCAAAAGATCTCAGAGTAAGTGATCTAACTGACACTTAATTATCTTTAAGAAGCAGGAAAAAAAATGTCTAGATCATGTGAGCAGAAGTGTTGCTTCTTCCTCTTCTTCATATGGCGCTTCATTGTGCATCCTGAGCCGATCTGTGTGCCTCTGTTTACACTGCCCAGGGCAGCTCCAGCGATTACAATTAAGCAGCTCTTATCCCTGGACATAATCAAGGCACACCAGAACGTAGAGGGTGGGGCTAATCCTTTAGTGACACAGAGACCCAAAGCTTGGGAGCAGAGCAGGGAGGTATACTGCAGCCTATAGAGAGCTAGCGGGACAAGGAGACAGACAAAAAATGATTCTGTTCATCAGCATCTCAGTTGGCAGCAAACTGATAAACATCCAATTACAGTAAAGAGGAATATTTGTAATGAATGTGTGTGTGTGTGTGTGTGTGTGTGTGTGTGTGTGTGTGTACGCGCGCGTTCCTTTTTTCAGACTTAACAGAGATGTAAAGCTTTTTCAATCCACTGAGGAAGAAGGGGAGCAGATGGGAAGGTGGGCAGGGTTTGGGAATATTCAGGAAAGGAATTCAATCAGCGCTATCTGTTAATACAGAGCCCTGACACAGGGCGGTGCAAGAAAAGGGAAGTGGATTATCAGCCAGTCAGCATGTTACAAAGCTCAGGCCGCTTGATGCTCTAATAACAACGCAGACGGGGGTCCCAACAACCGGGCAAGGGAACGATGCAGAGAAAATCTGATTTAAAACCAATTTTGAAACAAGTATCACCGTGTGTGTGATGGAAGGGGGCTTTCTGCTCTGACCCTGCCGTTTAAGGACACAACCACTCACTGAGGAAAAAAAAAAATTAATCCCACTGAGAATATGACTCACAATGCCAGCATCCGAGTGTAGCCTAATAGTAATACCACTGGTATTAACCAAGAAGGAATTCTCATATAGTCCTGGGGTGAACATTTTTGACTCGTGGTTTGCATTGACTGAATTCAATTTCCAATGTGTGGATTTTTGAAAAAAATAAATTTTTTTGATTGGCTGTGTGACCACATCCTTCCTCAATACAATTTCCATTTACAGTACGAGGTTCCAATGTTCCTGTCTGTGCCTGGGTCCAATTTCACCAAAACTTGCCCCCTGCTGCCTGACACAATGAATGCTGCCTGACAAAAACTGTATGAATGAATTCATACAGTTTTTAAAGCATAAGAACCACTTTAGAATTAGACAAACAAATAAACGTGTTATATATGTGGACTAGTCAAAGTTTGACAAGATTTGTGAAACTGCTACCTTTACTTTAAATTTAAAAAAAGTGGCTTCTTAGTTTCTTCAAAAGATTGTTAAAATCTCATCATGCCTTTCTTGTTATTGTGTATGGTCTCATCTCATAAAATAGATGTACAGAACTTACAAAAGCAGACAGAAACGCACATGCGAGGATAAATGCAGAGTGAAAAATTGTGCCAGGCAGCAGGTGGCAATCAGGCATGGCCTGATAACAAAAGGAACTGACAAAGAGGAAAGAAAACTGACTCGCTGATAACCCCTGGGAAGGTGATCACTGACCTAAGAAACAAAACAGACTAATCTGATACAGCTGATTGAATATGAATAATAAACCCAGAAGTGAGCAATGTCCCTACTAAGCCAAAAGCTAAAGAACCTCAATCAATACATAAAAAACAGAACACAAGAATGAGGTAGGAGTAAACCATGTATGCCACACCTTTTTTGACAAAAATAATAACCAAAAAAATTATATGAATACAAAAGCAAAGTCACAATTAGTACACAAAGTGCCATGGATCATAACTCCCGTTCTGTGGCTTCACAAAGACAATAAAGGTTTAATCATTTTAAAGCTTTGTTTTAAACTATTTCTCTTTCGTCTAGAACTATCCAGTTCAAGTCTGATCAGTTCAAGTACGATTTTGAAATTGGGATGACCAAATCTAGGCTCTTTGAAAAGCTGTGTCCATTCCAGACCCAAACATCTGGAATAGTGTTGATTGACCCAATTATTCTAACCTCATACTAACTGTAAAGCATGGAGCAGGCTGTGTCATTGGTCTGGGGATGCTTATGATGATGCTGACCTTGCCAGCTCACCAACATAGAATCCACCAAGAAGTCCACTGAGGATCAGAGGGCACTTTAGGAAAACATGATACCAGCCGTAAAATATTTATTTATATATATATATATATATATATATATATAGTTCTGGGTTTGCCCAAGCTTCTCCTACCTCTGGGGTGTTCTTGGAGAACTTTCAAAGGGAGGCGCTTTGGAGGCATCTTGATGAGATGCCTGAACCACCTGAATGGATCTTTTTGATGCAGGTGAGGAGTGACTACTCTGAGCTCCCCCCCCAGATGACGGAGCACCTCTCCCCATCTCTGAGGCCAAGTTCAGTCACCGCACAGAGGCGGCTAATTTCAGCCTCTTTTATCCTAGATGTTGTTCTTTTGTGTTCTGCCTGTTCATTGTGAAACCGAAATCAGTCTAATTTGAGCGGCTCATTTTGAACCATTACACTAATTTCTACAAACGTGAAAGAACAAGACCATCAACATTAACAGCCCATGATGAGTGTGGGTGGACTCTTCTGAACAGACCCAGTGTTGTTCAAGATCAGACACACAATAATAAACCATGTAGGGCATTTGTAGAAAGGTTTGCTGGAACATATACAGTACTATTACTGTTTAAATATCTTTTTTTTCTCTTTTCAAAGTCCCTATATCTTGTGGGATCAGCTTGAAACAGGTAAACCTAACTTCCTCTCCTTGTGACCTAGGTTAAAGTTCTGAACCAAAACATGCCGATAAAGGTTCACCCATTTTCTTTCCAGTTCAAAGTGATGCATTTTAGTTCCGACTTGGTTCATTGGTTCAAATAAACCTCTGACGTCTGAAAAGACGCAGCAAATAAAAAAAAAAAAACGTGAAGCTATCTTAATCTCTCCATGTTGGATCTCTGCAAATTATTTTGTTTTGTTGCAGACAACAACAGTAAATCTGTTCCTTAGGTCTGTTCCTTTCCTACGGATGAATTTTAACTCAGCGGATGCTTTATGCAGGAAAACACACCCACCCACCCAACTCCAAACTATAACAATAAAACAAATCGGTTAGACAAATGAACCAAGATAAACTCCTGATTTTATATCAGGGAGGAAGAACTGCCGTCTCATCGCTTGGGCTATCTTGACAAAGACACAAGTTATTAGCTTTCCAGGATGGGTGATGCCGAGCAGGTGCCAAGTCAACATAGCGGAGTCAGGATGGGTGGCTGAGGGGCTGGAGGGTGGGAAGAGCATGGAGTTTGGAGGTGAATGTTAATCACTTCAGGAGCAGAAGGCAGAGCGCTGCAGGTGCTTCATCCACAAAGAACCATTGACTTTGGGCCCGGACTGGCTGCGCCCCAAACGCTTGCTATTACACGCCGCTTCGGTCAGCTCGCAGCCACCGGAACGCACTAAAGCACACACAACACACCACAGCCGAGGTACTTCTGAATCACAATCATTTCCGCTTCAGTTTATGCGAATCTAAAAGCGAACCTTTATGCCAGCCGCCGTTACATACCTGTCAGACAATGTATTTAGAGTTTGTACCGTTAGAGTTTTTTGTTTAATGAAGGCTGCATGTGAATCGTGTAAAACATGTTACCTTGCTTCGGTCTCAATACTTTAATGCACTCAAAGATGCCAAAAATAAAGAACATGATTTCTGTCCTGCTCAAAAGGATAAAGTTAATAGAATAACCTTAAAGCAACACGATTGCTCCTTAAATACTGTTCATAGTTGGACATGAAACTCTCCACAGACCATGAAACTACACTGAGACGGGTGCAAGGCTAGTACAATTAAGACAACAATTTCTCCATCTGCAGAACATGGCTTGAAAAATATCGACACTGAGACGAACAGAGTTGCTGTAATAGGGAATTTATTTTCTACTGATCACACTTATGAGCTCCAGTGTAGGTCCTCCACACCTCCACACCACACACCATTGTTATGCATCATATTTCTCCTAAAGACGTGTATACAGCAGAGATACTCCTGTGTTTTCTGATGTGATATGTTTCCGTATAGCTCTCGGAATTTGCTCAGCCTGAGTTCACATCAGTTCTTCCTTGATTTGACAGGTCAAATACTAAAAAAAATAAAAATAAAAATGGCATTATACCATTTTCTTTTTCGGTCTGTCAAGCATCAACTAACAGCTTGTAAGTTGATGACCTTGTTTTGAGCTTAAGATGTTATGGTCTTTTGAATAACAAAAAAAATATATCATTCTGGTAAAATTGGCAGGTCAAACTTTATATAAACCACAAATTAGTTTTTTGTTTTATTTAAAAACATACGCCTGATTGATGCATCTCTATTTAGCATGTTACAGAAAAGGAAGAGAGGAGTAAAGAAAAGTTCAATGTAATGAACAAAATGAAAAGGGCTTCATCTCAGTTAACTAGCGTGCGCTGAACAGGGCCTGAACAAAAAAACAGGAAAGACAGAAATCTTTCTTCTGCCCATTGTGTATGTTTACATTTTAACACTAGTATTCATATCTAGTCTTCGTCTTTACGGCAGCTTTGCTCACTTTTCAATGGTCATAGATTCTGGTCATGTCCAGAAACTGCTCTGCAAATATTTTATGCTCAGAACAATTTGCTTCCTGCCTGCAAATGAGCCCAAAATGTATCCTGTTAAAATCTAAATGTGCCAACATAGAATTTCATTTCAAGAGACCCACTAACAAACATGAGATCAATACTTATTTAAACACAAGCCTATAGCTATTGGGTAACCTCCAGACTGCAACAGCAACTAGAGGGATTGAAATTTGCATAAAATACACAAAAAAGTATTGGGCTGGCCCTGTTCTTAAATTCCCTTGAGTTCCCACAGTTCTTGTGTTGCATTTGCAACCTGTTTTGGATTTCCTTAGCTATTTGTCTTAAGATTTTACAGCAAAAGAACAGTAACATGCATAAAGCACAAAACTATACGCATTTACTTTCCATGCATACCATAGATTGTGGACTGTAGATTTCTTTCTTGCAAAGTACAAACATTTAAATCTATAGGATGCATTATTTCACTAACATTTATTGATAATTTTAACTTCTTTCTTACCTTAAGAAGCCATTATGCTAAAATTTCTAATTTCAGATAGCTACAAAAACACACACATAGATTGTTGATGCTTTTCAAGCAGTGGTCAGGTTCATTGTGTAGGGCTGCACTGTGTGTCACATTTATGACGCAATTGTGATATCAGTTAACAGAAGTCAATAGTAATACCACAAAGCACTGCCTGCAGCCCAGTATGACTTGAGGAAGAAATGAACTAGGATATATGATTTATTGCACCCGATATGGGCATTGCAATAACTAACAACAATACTGCCATTGTATGTTTTGAAATGTTTTATCATATTAGAATGGATTATTTCAGTGGTATTGAAAATAAGTGTTGCTGGGTGTGTCTCTAACATAGACTGTGGGTAAAATAAAATAAAGGTTTCTCATTTTCATATCAAATCTTGAGTTCCAAGGTGTGCCCATGCTCACAGCCTTTAATTGCATCCTAAGGCCATCAAAGCCTATGTGTGGAGAAAGCTGACCAGCACCAATCAAACTTTAATGACAACTTGGTCTGAGGTCTTTGGCTGATGGCTGTCGTGGGAAGCCGTCCCCTCCATCCAGCGTGTTGAAACAACTCCGCCCGTCAGCCTGCTTTATAGCCGCCCCTTCTCCAAATAAGGTAATTACGGGAGGGAAACCGGAAGGTTCTCCATGGTAACTCCGTCACTAACAGGACGGGCAAAACAATGGACTAGTAGAGGGATGACTGACAGCTGGATGCGGCTGGTGCTCGTTCCAATTCACTGCACCCATTAGCTGGACGGGTTCAGGACTAGCCACGAGCGAAAACAAGTGGATATATTTTCGACCATTTTTGCGCAATTAACCCATCATTAACCCCCCCCCCCCCCCCCTCTCCATTTTAATCAGAGCCCTGTAAACAAAGCTCAAACACAGCAGCCTCCTGTATGCGTCCTACTCATTACGCACCAATTCCTCCGTAAGGAAGCGTGCGCTCCCTTGCAGCTCTATCTCACTGCGTTTGCTGCACGCTTACTGCTTCTTTCCCCCCCACATCCACCTCCTACTGAGATGCGACGGCACAAGCTAAAACTTGCCATTGAAACCACCGCACAGAATGGAAGCTGCGCCGCAACTGTACCTCAGTTTCTCTAGTTCATCGTTGTCCTCGAAGGCTGAAGTGACCGTGGCACCCCCCCTGCGAGCGGCGGAACAGAGCCGGAGCCTCAGATGAACGCCGTTTGTTTTCGCATGCAACTTGGCCGCTGCAGAGACCACTCTCTTCTGCTGCAAGCTCCAAAATCTCCGGTTGCACCTGCCAGCTTTGTGTGGCTCTCCGATCGAGCGTCACATGCGAAAACTAAACTCGGCTGGTTAACAACAACAAAAAAAAAAGTTGCATCGATTCGAAGCGGTTCTTATTACTAGTAAATTGGCAAAGCTGCGACGTTGGGCTGAATGGAAAGCAGAGCAGGCTTTATCCCTCTCATCAACAAAAGTGCTGGATGCTGTCGGTCACGGCGTGTGTCTCCGCCCCACAGCCACTCGCGTAGTATTGGAGGAAATTCCTTACTGATAATCACATATTGTGTGTATGTATATATATATATATATATATATATATATATATATATATATATATATATATATATATATATATATATTATATATTTATATATATATATATATATATATATATATATATATATATATATATATATATATATATATATATATATATATATATATATATATATATATATATATTATTGACATGTTCATTTGTTTCTGTGACTCAATTCAGAAGGTGAAACACATGGGTTTATTGGTCACAGACATGTTTTCAAGCCTTTATTTCTGAAAATTACCCACGATGATTTTCATCTTACGGCTTTGAAAACATGACATTTAAGATTCGATCGCATCCGTCCAATACAAGAAAAATGTAACGCATACATTTGGGCTTAATGAAAAACCATGTTACTTACTTGTTATTTTCAAAAGATAAATCTGACAAGCCAAGCTAGCCTTATCGGGACGTTTATTCTGTTGCATCGAATAAATAATAATAATAATAATAATAATAATAATAATAATAATAATAATAATAATAATAATAATAATAATAACATGTTGAAGTAAATGGGAGGGGGGGGGGGTAGATTTAGTGAATTTATTTAGTCATGTCACCAATCCCTCCCAAATGTACAGCTTAATATAAATTTAGGCAAACTCAGAAAGTTTAGTTAGTATTTTAAAAAAATAATTAAATGTAGTGTTGTATTTCCATAAAAAGGTTCGTTTAACTGAGCACTTTGTTCCACCTTATCTATCAAATGTTGTTAATTATTTTCTAACTAATCTTCCTTACTCGTAAATTGTTAGTTTTGTACAACTACATATTATTGTATAAAAATACGACTTGTCTAACATTAACTTTAGTTAATCCCTCAAATTTCCTAGCCCTCCTTTCGTTGTTTCGGTTTCAACCACAGACGTTTTATATACGTTAATATGTCTGTGGTTTGAACGGCCAATCTGACACTCACAATATGGCGGACACTCTGACGTATCGTCTTTAATGGGCAACGAACCCATGGCGTCTTCTACTGTTTTAGCTGGTGGTCGTTTGCCGTTTGCCGGTGCCCCATTTGGGCGAAGGAGAGGCGTTTCAATGAATGGATATTTGGGGTTTATTCATCAACCAGGGACGCCGTGTCAAATAGAACTGCATTCTGCCGACAGCCTAAATGAGCGAAACCTAAACCCGAGCCACCAAGATTTTCCTGCTTGTTAACGGTGTGAAGCAGACTCACTGACGACATTTGATTGATACAAGAGAACACAATGATGCGAACATCTTCTGTCCACCTGTCGAATACTATTGTCCTATTTTAGCGTAAACTCCCTTCTGACTGGCGTGTCGCTTGCCTCGCCGAAGGGTAAATGGTGCGGAGCCATGACTCACAGCCAACCTCTGAGCCCGGCTAGGCGTGCGCTCGTTCTGTGCACTTTAAAATGCTCAGAAGGGCGGGGTTAATGATGAAACACACAGACGTCGTTAGCGAGGCCAACCCCGACTCGACCCGAAGGACAAATCGAGGCGACTCTCTGGAAGCGCTTGTCAACAAGGGAGTGTGAATGGAGATGGAATAGTAGCTCTTAGCAGTAAATGGTGTTCAGGGCGATTTGGGAAACACTTTGCCGGACAAGCCCCCGTGTCTGTTCCGTAGCGTCACGCGGGTCAGGTAGGCTGCTGAACTTTCACGTGCCATGCATCGCGGTACCTTGTTAGTAATGCTAACGGTAGCTAGTTATTAAGCAACGACTTAACATGGGTTAAGTTGTGTCGAAAGTGGGCTGCATTGTGGATACTTGGTGCAGTTATCCTGGCTGGTTGTGAAGCTCAGCTCGTGGGAAATGAATACCAACACTTTGTGTCACTCTCAATTCGACCTTGTTGGTATAGTGTGAACCATAAAGTGGGATATACGGGGAAGGTTTCAGCCATTATCCTATTAAGTTGTCAGGGTCAGCGCCTGGCTCAAGTATTCGCACCCCTGTCACTTACTGGCAAACCTCAGTGAATTTCATTTGGAGTGTATGTGATTGATTAACACAAAGTGTATAATGTCTAACGCCAAGGAAATTGACATGTATTATTTGTTTTATTCAAGGAAAAATCAAAAAGCGTGGTAAGCATTTGTATTTTGGTCCCCACTTCCCTTCGGCTCCCCTAAATAAAACCCATAGCCACCAATCGCCTTCAGATGTCCAGCTGGATTTGTCTCGGTATGACTATAACTCTTCTACGAAGGCCTCAGAGGTTTGTTGGATTACAGCAGTAAACGGCCACGAGGAGCGACCATCGCACCAGACAGGTTAGGGATAAAGTTCAGAGCAGACTTGGGTTGTTAAGCAATGTCCCAAGCTTTAAATGTCGCTCTGCATCTATCGATCTGTTTGCAGGAGAACTGTTAACGTCTGCGTTTTCTTAAAACCTGGCCTTATAGCGGCAAGAAGAACGCCTCAGTTGTAAGAAAGCTGCTCAAGTTTTCCGCAAGCCACGTAGAGGACACACACATCCAATGCTGTGTTTGGCAGAAAATGATCACCAAATATCAACCCTAGCACCCTTCCCTGCAGCTTTTCTTCAGCAGGAGCAGGGAAGCTGGTCAGAGTTGATGAGTAGAAGGACGGAGCCAAATACAAGGCAGTCCTGGAGGAAAAAACTTTTTGGAGGCAGCAAAATACAAACCATCCGGCCGCACCATGACCCCTGACATAAAGACAGCGCTAACATGGAGTACCGTATATTCTGGACTATAAGTCGCTCCGGAGTACAAGTCTCACCAGCCATTAAATGCATAATAAAGAAGGAAAAGACATATATAAATCGCACTGAAGTATAAGTCGCATTTTTGGGGGAAATTTATTTGATAATATACAACATCAAGAACAGACATGTCATCTTGAAAGGCAATTTTAAATAAAAATAGAACGGAGGCAACAACAGGCTGAATAATTGTACCAGTGTTTCCCACAGCGCTATCTTGGCGAGGCGGCCGCTTTGCCAAACTCACGCAACCGCCTCGTCAACATTCCAAAAAAAAAAAAAAAAAAAAAAAAAAACCTAAGTCGATATGCTGGCATTTCTATTTGACGGTAACAGGCGTTTTTTTTGTTGTTGCTTTCGCGCGTGCATATAGTGAAATAACAGGCGCTCCGCTCCGCCGGTCGACCGCGCAAAGCTTGTCTTCTGTTTGGTGTGAAAATAACAGGTGTAATGATATACCGGTAAAAATGTGTGATAATTTCACACATAAGTCGCACCCCCGGCCAAACTATGAGAAAAAACTGCGACTTATTGTCCGGAAAATACGGTAGTTTAAGTTGAACCCTCTTCACGAGTTTGAATGGCCCAGTCAAAGCTCGGACCTAGATCCCTTATTAGAAAAACCATGTGGCGTTTTATTTCCGTTTCTAAATGAGTCGCTGTGCGTTCACCCTGTTCATTCCTCGCATGAAATCCATTGAGGTTTGGAGCTGTGCCATTTCAAAGTGTGAAAAAAAAAAAAAAAGTTCAAACCGTGTGAATGCTTTCCTGTAGGGGGCGCTACCGGTGGAGATGGGGTATAGCTGACAGTTCACTGTAAAAAAAATATTTTTCACTCCACCAGTTTCTTTGCATGTCATTCAGAGTGCGTCGAGTGTAAAGCGACCCTTCCAGATTTTTTTTAATCTGCTTCTCCATTTTGCCTCAGATACACCTTTTTAATTGAAGACCGATGTGGAGTGAGTGATACTCCTGTCATCAAGTCCCAGAACATCCATGTGTATAATCTTCTTCAAGTTTGATCCCCGGCCGGCATCCAAAAATGCCTACAGGTAAGGCAGAGAAACCTCCATGCTTTGATATGAAAAGTAAGCGCGTGGTTAATCTGATCGGGCTACACGTATTGACCGATTGACAAGTGCTTATAATGTGCTTATAAAAAGCTTACAAGCGAGGCTACTTCATGTTCTAATGCACTTGTGTATTGGAACACAACAGTGAGCCAGTTAAAGAAGCTAGGTGATGGAGTGCTTTGTCCGTAGTGGTTATTGTGGAATAAATGACGGTGTGTGTAATTCTTGATCTGTCTCAGCTAAAGGATCTCTGACTGGCGTAAAGGACAGACCAGCAACTTTTCAGAGCTGGAAAAAGTCGACCCGGGCATCATTTTTCACTTAAGCGTTTCTTGAGATCAGCTTTAAAAAAACGTCCTCCGCGGTCTTTCTGCGGATGGGACACACATTGAGCAAGCCGACTGTGAAATGAATGTGTTAGAGTTCAGTGAGAGTCGGCTAAATCACCCGGAATATAGTCAGGGGGGGGGATGTCGCAACGCAGGCCATGCGCCAGAAATCTTACAAAATGCAGATTTTGCAGAAAATGGGTCGTCGTCCCTGTTAAAGTCTGGATGCAACAGAGTGGGAGACATAGATGGACGTGTTTTAATGAACAGCAACACGGCCGCGGGAGCTCGTCCCACTGTTAAAGATTCCAGTCTACAAGTTAACCGGGCTCACACAACTC
Source organism: Fundulus heteroclitus (assembly GCF_011125445.2). Classification (NCBI taxonomy): domain Eukaryota; kingdom Metazoa; phylum Chordata; class Actinopteri; order Cyprinodontiformes; family Fundulidae; genus Fundulus; species Fundulus heteroclitus. Next base: position 40,325,261 of record NC_046372.1, on the reverse strand, counting down.
CACACAAGCAGTTGGCAGGCATGTCAGATGTTGCAGAAGGGCATCTGAACTTTAACAGAGTCGCCCCCCACCAATACGTTTAGAGCGACGCTCGCTCAGGAGAGTTCTGTAGCTCTCCTTAGAATCATTTTCAGCAGCTTTTATCCACTTTTCTTAAAGCAAAACTAAACACAAAGTCTAGACATCACTGCTGGGATGCTTTAACCGTTGCTAAATTATCGATTGGATACCAAAAAATGATTAATTCAGAGATTCTCATTTGGCTCGGTTCATTAATATGAACTGAGCCATTGACATGTACCCGAGTGGTGGCACATCTTCTGACTGCAGCGCTGCAACAGCAGACGCACTCAGCCTCCCTGCAGCTGTGGGCGACTGTGGCTTGATAGGTTGAGTAGTCGTCTGGCAACCAGAAGGTTGTGGGTTCGATTCCAGCTTCCCCTTGCCATATGTCGATGTGCCCTTGGGCAAGGCACTTAACCCCAAGTTGCCTACCGAGCTGCGTCTCGGTGTATAAATGTGTGTGCGTTAGTGAGAGCGACTGGGTGAATGTGGCTATAGTGTACAGCGCTTTGGGTTGTCAGCATGACTGGAAAAGCGCTATATAAGTTCAGTCCATTTACCATTTAGCTGTTCATCCCAACAATGATCTGCTGCTGGGGGATTAAAGAGGCCCAGTCACGTATTTTGACCATAAAAAAACATATAAATGTAAACATTTGTAAATTATTATTATATTACTGATAGTAAACTCTTCCATAAAGGATATTAACACCTAGGCTAAGTGTTAGCTACTGTTTTGTCAAACAAGGAAGTGACAAACAATTAAAATATTTCTCTAATCGAGGGCTGATCTGTCCTCCGTTGGTTTTGCCCTAATTAAGCAGGTAATTGTAATTATTTGTAGATTTTTTTTTTTGCTCTTAACCAGAAAGAAAATGCTGCAGCATCGACTATTTATCTCAGCCTCGGCATCAAGTTTGAAATATCAGAATCGTGACCGTCAGGGTTGTGGCGCAGCCGTAAAGCAAGTGACATTCAAGCTGGAAGATGCCCTGGTCAGCTTGCCTATTGGCTGAGGAGACCTGGCCCACATGGTGTAAGACGATCAAATCAGCAGTTTCAAGTATCCCTGCCTCATAGCCAGCTCTCTTTATCAAAACACGAGTTTGTAAATCCCCCTTTTTTTCCTAGCCTAGTCTGTCAGTCGGCCTGAGACGGGGATGACGGAGCACAGCTGCTTAAACAGGAACAAATCAGGAAAGGTGAATAGGAGGCTCGTACAACAGGTGCATCCGAGTGCCTCCGAATTGCTACTTGTTGGACGATGCTGCTGCTCCTTCTTCCAAAAATAATGAGAAGGATGTGTCTTCCAGTAGTGTCAATGCCAGGGGTGAGACCCAGAAAGAGATGGGGCCAACAGGCATCGTGGCACAAATCAACCAGACGGCCCCAGGGTGAGAACCAGCACAATCACTGAAGGCAGAGGAAAAAAAAAAGTGACTTGGTACATTTGATTTCGAGGCATTAATAACAGTGTTTTGAGGAAAAATCAAGCGTCTTTATTGTTTATTACGCACGGCCCCAATAAACAGGAAGTGGAAAACCACGTATCAACAAAAAAAAAGGGAGCGAGGTTATCAGGAATGTGTTGCTATCAGGCAAGCCGCAATCGTTCTGTCATGTCAGCCGGTACTGGCGATGTTGCTTGCAGCCAGGAGACATAAAAGAAAGAAAAGTGATTTTTATTTTATGCGTGTTATGGGAATATCCAGGAGAACGCTGACGGCGTAAACAGCTGATAAGTGAAAGGCGTTCTTTAAAAAGTTACCTGTTTTAAAAAGAAAAACGGAGGAAAAATGCACTAAATTCTTCCTAAACTACCAAAAGAAAAGTTATTCTAAAAAAATATATACATATCTCAATAGTAACATTGAAGAATGGAGAATTATTACACTCTGAAGAGGAAATTCTGACTGAACTACAGAGATATTTTAAGAGAATATTTAGTGAAGGGTTCAGTTAATACTAAATACCTTTTCCCAAATACCTGCAATGTAAAACTCACAGAAACAGACGCGTGAGGGACTAATCTCAGTGAAGCGGCTGGGTCCGTTCAAAAAGGAAAAACACCTGGTGTCGACGGCATACCAGTGGAGGCCTACCAGACTTTTTTCATACCTTGAAACAGCCTATGTTGTCATGTTTTAACTACTCTTACCAGGTTGGCCATCTGACAGACACCCACAGAGATTATAACACTGTTTTTGAAGCAGGAAGCCGGAGGTCAATATAAAATTCCAGAGATTATTAAAAATTGCTAATCGCGCTTCAATGCTGGGACGCAAAGATACTTGCAAAATGAGCTGCACAAAGGCTTAACTGTGTCCTGCCAAGTATTATACATTATGACCAATCAGGGTTTTGAAAAGGTCGTCACATCGGAAAAAATTATCGGAGGTAATTGAAAGTTATGAAACTGATGATGCAAAAGGGTTTATTTTTATTGCTGATTTGGAAAAAGCGTTTCATAAAATTAATCTGAATGTTATTTTTAATTGTCTTGATTTTTATTTTTATTTTTAGTGACTCGCTAATGAACTGGGTTAAAGTCTTATATAATGATACACGATGTAAAATAATTAATAATGGCCACATCTCTAATCCAGTGTCAGTGGTGAGGGGAGTAAACAAGGCGGCCATCACCGTATTTATGTTTGTACTGTGTGCATGTAAGTAACCGTCTTTTTGTTGTTGTTTATTGTCTGTGTATATTGCATTGTAAATGTTGTACCTGCTTATTTTATATGATGTCAATAACAAAAATGAAGAAAAAAACCGGCTCATAAGTAAAGTAAATGTTCGCTACATCAGAACTTATTCGGGCAAACGTCTTTCCATCTTTTAAGCACATTAGCACATTAAGACATGTTTGCAAAACTGAAGAAGTCATTTTGAATTTTGCTGCTTCGATCAACCTGTTCTCAGGCGATATTTCAAAATGCACATAAAAAAAAAAAAAACTGTGATGGAAACCCAGCTAGAGAGTGTTTGGGATGAATTAGAGCGGAGATGGTGAGCCAGGCCTTTTCCCTGTCCAACATCAGTGTCTGACCGCACAAATGCTCATTTCAAAGAAGGGCCAAAAACTTCCAGAAACACGCTAAACGTTGTGGAAGGCCTTCCTAGAGGATATCTGCAAAAGGGTGGGATGGGACTGAAGTTCTGATGTGTGGGAAGGCAGATATAGTTTTGTCTTTTTTGGGGATTTATTTGCTTTGTGATTTATTAGTGTGTTTGCAGTTGAAGGTTTAGGTTGACTAATACCGTTAAAATGTATTACAAATCACATTTCCCCCACAAAAGCTTCAACTAGACAGTCATATTAATAGGAAATAAATACTCAGCGCTGCTAAAAATCATTTCCTGCAGTCTCTATGTGCCATGCCCGTCCCTCTGCCACCCTGACCCTGCCGAGGGAGAGGACAGCAGAGGTGTGTCAGGAGTACTAACTGGGACCTGGGGAAAGGTGCAATGCCTCGTGTCCTGGTACATTTATGTACGTCTATATATTTAGAAGCCTATTTGCTTGAAGGGTTTTATAGTTTTGCAGGCAGAAAAGAAAGAATATTCTGCGTTTTTCAAATGAATTTACCGCTTTATTAGGCGCAATTATTAAACCATCTCAAAACAAAATAACAGAAATGCTTCTGCTGGAGGGAAATGGCTTCATAATCAGCTTAAATGAGTCAGTGATTACCCACATGCTGTTACTTTTCTATCTTGAATACCAATTTCTGGTTTGTGTTGTTATTTCCCTGCTTTTGCCAGTTTTTCTTTTCTTTTTTTTTTTTTTGTTTACAACACTTACTCCCTAAACATCTAAGAGTCGTTGTAATGTGATTTTGACCCGTAGGACACAGTAGAGCTCTGCTGCATTTATTGAATCCATAAATAAACAATAACAATATAAATAAGCAATAAACCAGCAAAAAAAAAACACAGCATCTGCCTCACACGCAGCTTTTGTAATAGCCGTGTTTATATGGGAAGCCCGTTGTGAGCTGATTGTGGACGGCATTTACAAAGAGGACGTAATCATGATGGACCCTCATTCAGCTTAGTGGTTCTTAGGTACAAACACTGTAATTGTTGCCAGGCGGGAACATCGGTACACACAACCTGCGACGAACAAGCAAGCTACATCTTACACACTTGTTTGTACAAAGGCCGAGCCAAACAGCAGGAACAGAGTGTGTAACGTTCAGTATTCCTTGACTGCTCGCATAAGAGGAATTCTCCCGTGTTTTTTTTGTCCCCTGTACTCATTTTGGATGCCCCACCCCCCCTCCCCCAGCTGCATTTCAAGAAAGATTTGGTCCACCAGTACATGTGGCTGATGCAGATGGAAGCTTTTAGTTTTTAATTAGGGCAAAACTATTACAGAAAAGTTCAAATCCTACAACTGAAATTGTTAAGTGCAACACAAAGTATTCATCTTTTAATAAACACACTTTTGACATTCTCTTTAATTTCATAGTAATGTCTATCCAATGATATTTAATTAAAGGGTAAATGACTTGTACAGCGCTTTAACTAGTCTTGACGACCTCCAAAGTGCTTTACACTACAGTCAGTCATTCACCCATTCATTCACACCCTGACGGTGGTGAGCTATGTTAGTAGCTACAGCTGCCGTCAGTGTTTTTCAAATGAATTTACCGTTTAATAGCAAATCTAGGCAAGCATAAACTAAAGATAAATCCCACCATTTTGGTCAGTAAAGGCATCAGCTATCAGCTTTTACTTGAATATCATTTATTGAGTTTGTTAAAAGGAGACAAAGTTCCAGAGAACAGGCTTTAATGCATAAAACAGGCTTAAATGCATAAATTGGGATAATCTCAGATTTCCTTGATTTTCAGTTGAATTCTAAATTTCTGCCTCAGTGCAAAAACTCTGTTGTGCTTTTTCTTTTCTTTCTTTTTTTGTGTGTAGTCCTTGGGAAAAAAAAAAATCCAAATCAAGACGACCGTAAATCGCTATCCGTCAGTAAAAACCTGCTTGGTGCCCCCAAACTTTGAGTTCATGCTTAAAACAATGAGTATAACTTCTAGCTGCTAAACATAGTTGCATCAGCTTGATTCATGAATAATAGTTTTTATTTCACCTTGTTCCTGCATTTTTGGCTCGTTTTTTGTCAGATAAATGCTGAGAAAACAAGGCCCTGGGTGGCTGTGGAGGTTCTGTTTACCTCATTGTCATCTGCTGCAACACGAAACACGTTGGACTAGAAAGGCTGTCTGCTTTTCCTTCTGCTCTGACCTTAAGCTGGCTTGCTCATGTTGTTAACACACAGCCAAGCCGTGAGAAAAAAAATAATGAATGGATTGATTTGCAGGAGAATCGCCAACATTGGCCATTTATTTTTGATTACATTTCTTTCAAACATCTTTCATGCCGTGCTGACGGCTCCTGCTCACTCTCCTAAAGCTTCATCCCTACCACCACCTCCCAGCATGCTCAGCGTGCTCAGAAAAGGACCCTCGGAACATTCTTGTTGCTCACCTATTTGCTATTAAACGGTGAAATAATGTTTTTTCCCAGGTCTAAAGCTGCAAAGATCATTTTCCTAAACACAAACAAACACGCCTGCAGTTTATTTCATAGGATTCGCACGGATGCCAAATTGGCTTTTTCTTAAGGTTCAAGATAAATCACTGCAAGAGCTGCGCGGTATCTTTGCACACGAGTTCACAACCTCCGTTCGTTGAGCAAAACCAAACTAAACGCTAGCGGAGTCCCGGTTTAGCTTTGATCCGTCTCTGCTTCCCACCACGCCGCAACGCGATCCATCTGGCTGGCTGACACTATGAATCGAGACGCTTGCATGGGATCCAGCCCTTAGGATCCGGTAGCAGATGCTCTTGCCTGTGTAGCATCATTAGTGTTTGCTTTGTCTCCAGTAGCAGCGGTGACTCCCACAGTGCGGTTGCAAGAGGCTGTCATTAGCCTTTGATACACCCCTATTAGGAGAGTTTGGTCTCGCGCTTCAGCTGCCATCTTGGAGGACCCATCGGCGGGCCACAGCCAGGCTCAGGGCGAGCGTGCAGCGGTTTGAGTCCGTACAGTTTATTGTTAGGGACTTTGTAGAACTATAAAATCCAAGCTCGAATGTGAATAAAGAAAGACAAATGGAGATATGATTAGATGGTATAATGTTCGTTTCTCTTGGCAACGTCACAGCAGTTAGTACGACTATATAATTAGGATGATGTGTTTCCAGCAATGTATACAAAGTTCTGAGTGCCACTTTCATGACAGCCGTTTTCCTACAGCAGCGTAACAGGAGTTGGACTTTTGGCTGCCCACATGTTTAAAATATAGCAGGAGCTGCAGTGATGAGCAGTTTAGTTGTTTTTTTTTCTGCTGATTTCTATATTTCCAAGTCAGTGAACAAGGCTCGTGTTGTGTGGCCTGTGTTGTACTGAGCAGGCTGCCGCACCGCGTGAACTTACAGGCTGCAGGGGGATACTTTATCAGCTGGTGTTCGTGGTGGTCAGCACAGTTGTGGAGCATAACGTGTAATAAATGCAGCGGGTTTCCCAACTTTGTCTCACTTTCCTGGTGGAGATCAAAATGTCCTGGTATTTCACGGGCCTTTTGGAAGGAAAAATAAATAGCCCATCATCTGATCCTCCACAGTTCCTAACAGTGGACACGGCGTACTGTTTAACGTATACATCTTTTTTTTTTTTTTTTTACACATCAGATTTACTTGTAGTGTTTGTTTCTGAAACCGCTCCAGCTTAGGTTCGCCTGACCAACACACACACAGATCCAGCAGAGTTCAGCAAACTCCACGTTTGGCCTCACTTCCAGACAGCTGATTGGCATTTGGATAAGGCTTTAATGGTTGTCGTGGAAACGTGGTGACACAGGGAGCACACTGAGCAGGACGGTTAGGAGGTTTGCCATTGTGCCACGTTGTATTTATACCCCACGGAAACAGTAAGTCATGGGTTACTAGTTAGAAGTTCCTATTGGCTAAATTAAGAAATCAAAGTATACATAGTAAAAAAAAAAAAACCTTAGTTGCCATCCATCTCTGGTTAATGGCATAAACATAATGACGTCATCACTCAGCGGGTTAGTCCCAGCCATAACACAGGTCAAAGTTTAGCGCCGTGCTTAACCTTGCGTGCTCACTCTGCCGATCGCGTCCCAGGAGATTTATGGCGGGTCACACAGATATTTGTGTTGCAGGCACGGCACGTCAGTGAAGTCCGATAGAGAATTAGACGTCAGGAGGGGTCATTTACACCAGGGGAGCTTTAAGTAACATGTAGGGGAGTTTATGTTGGCGGTACGTTTTAGATCCCTTAATATTGTGTTTCTCTGTTAACAAGCTCTCTGTGTCTGAGGAAATTAATTTGCACATAACTCTGGCTTTACATGCATTCTTGCACAAATGCCCTTTGCACCATCAAATCCTGTACATACAATTTTTTTTTTTTTGAATACTCACCTGTACACTGTGACTTTCTCCTGCATTGTTTACATTTCAATTGCTTTACTTTTAAATTCAGTGCTGCACCTTATACTGTATTTTAAATCTACTGTAAATTACAAGCTGTATTCTTGCACAAGTGCCCTTGCACAATCAATTCTGCACATACAAATGTTTTTAAAAAAATACTCACCTGTACACTGTGACTTCTCCTGCATTGTCTACATTTAAATTGTTTACTTTTAAATCACTGCTGCACCTTATACTGTAATTTAACTTTACTGCAATTTACAAGCTGTATGCAAACGAAATTTCGTTCTGTACGCACTCTGTGCAAATTGTTTAGTTGCTAACCTGTCTTGTTTCTTTCAGTAACTCAATCCAGGACAGCAGCAACGAAGACGAGTCAGTAGCAGCTTAAGCTGTTTGGCTTTGGCAGAGAGAATCTGGCAGGGTCTTTATGGGCACAGCTCAAATAGCCCACTGCTCAACCCATAAATGTGTTTTACTTACAGACGTGTCACCATTTAAAGGAAAATCAACTGTTTCTTTTAACAATGCTTCTTATACCGTTGATCAAAAGGACACAAGTTGCCTAACTTTATTTTGAGGTTTTTTTTTTGACAATTTGATCTTAGCAACACATAACATGTCCGCTTGCTGAGCTTCCAAGTTCATTCTGATCAATGCCATGTATCTAAATGACATATTATTTTTTTCTTCTGCTATTTACTTCAGGGCTTTTACAGCTTACTGGAAAAAGCTCACCTGTCGCCAGCTTTCGGTTCTTTGAACGGAGCTAGCAGAATAACCTCTCTGGGCTCTTTTTCCATCTCCTCAGGCTAATTTTGGCTGCAAACAGAGATGAGTTTTACAACAGACCGTCCAAAGCTGCAGACTTCTGGGGGACCAACAGCGAAATCCTCAGCGGTAAGTTGTTACATTAGAGACCCGCAGTCTCCGTTGGACAATCTCCACAGCCTTAATCACTGTTTCTCTAGCCTTTTATCACTGGCTGCCTTTACATTCTTTGCTGAATGCCTCACTAGAACCAAGGCGGGATTTGTCCTTTACTTCACACTCCAGTTTTCTCCTTCATCTGCCTCAGAACAAACCCACCCAGAGCAAGCTGAACTCCGTTCAATTTACAGGTTCCCGATGCACATTTTAGCCAAACAGAGGAAATCAATCATTTGCTGTTTTTTTTTTTCTTTTCTATTTCTTTTTCTTTCTATTTTCCTCCTGCGTAAGAAGGAAACACAGACATAACCTCGTTGTTCATCAATCTCCTCTCGCCGCTTTAATAGAGGGGTCAGGACTCCACCAGCGGGGCCGTAATTGATGGCTGTTTTTATGCGATGCGACAGGAATAAATGGCCCTGCCTTATCTGTAGGGTTGGCGTGAGGGGAAGGGGGGGGGGGCAGCGGTGGGCCCCTGAGGGAGACAGACCATGAAGTGAAGTAAGCAATAGCTCCCAGTGGGATCTGTGCAGCCCCCCCTCCCAGAGGAATGGGACCATTTAGCTCTCAGTGGAGAGGACCTGTCTTAATTGATCACCAGGAAGCGCTGCAGACATACTCACCTTTTAATAGGACAATGTGAAGACGAGGAACCCGGAAAGAAGAAAGTAGCTGATTGATTCATGGGCTGACACCGTTTCAATCGGGGAGACGCAACATTTTAAAGTAGTCTTTCCTACGTAAGTGTTTTCTTAATGGAGACAAATATTGACGAGGTTTTGTTATTTAGTGACCTATGCTACATGTGCACACATGTACATGGAGGGTGTAATTCAAATCATTCTGGTGTTAATTTTACTAAAAGTTGTCTGTTAAAGTTTCACAGATATATTTTAGAGCCAGTGAGCTTTTTGCGGACTTCTGAGGTCTTCACAGAAGTATTTATTATGAAACTAAACTACTCACTGCCCCTTAGTAAATTAGAGTCTGCTCTTCACTGATTAGGTGACCGTTGAAAGCAAATGGCTGCACCAAATTTTATTTTGGGGATTCAAAATTAAATGGGCTTAATATAAACACACCCCATACTTGTCAGGTTTTCCTTCCTCCTCACAATTAGAGGTTGCTGTGTGTTGGTCTGTCACGTAAAATCCCATTTAGATACGTTGGAAGTGTGTGGCTGCGATGTTGACAAAATGTGAAACAATTCAGTGAATATGAACACCTTTCCAGGGCACTGTCGATTAAACATTGCACCAATCCTTCCGACCAGGTCTGGACCTAGAGTATGGTAAAGAAGGTGGATCATGGCTGGGAATCAGCAAAAGGGGCAAGCTGGCTGCCATCACAAACTACATGGAAGGACATCCTAACCCCAACGCACAAGGAAGAGGTAAGCCTGCCTTGGCAGAGTCCCCACAGCGAGTAGATCTCCTGATTACATGTCGGCTGCTATACCCCTCATCTGGCCAAGTCTCCTGTCTTGGATGTCAGTGATGGTGGTTGCTATCCAATTCTTGATGAAAATGTTGACGTGAATGTGCTTGGAAACTCACCAGCTTGTAAAACAACATACTACACTTATATAAGTGTACACGTGGTCTAAATTAGGAGTGTGTTGACTGGTTTAGATTACTCACCAATGATGTTCAGGGTGCCACAGTATCAGGTTTTCCTGATGGCAGTGAATGTTTTGTCCCAGCAGTAGTTGTTGCTGCTCAGCCTTTATTTGCTGCTCCAACACAGGTTAGCTAGACGAAGGAAAATGCTACGTCTGGCCGCGCATCAGATGAAACATACAGAACTTTTGAAAGTCTGAAATGTAAACGGTCACAGCCTTCAGTGCACTCACGTACCTTATTAATATGTTGTTTTATTATTATTGATGGTGTTTTAATGTGGAGCAGTGAGGTGAAGGGCTAGGCTAACGTTAGCATGTTTACTCTCTGTTTGGATATGACTCGTTTTATATATATGTGCGGGAAAATCGTACACCTATACCTTTGCTTTTTTTGTAAAAGGTTGTGAAGATTGAATGAATAGTATTTCGGATGCACTTTCCCAGACTGTTGGGGGATATCTGAGCACAGATCAGGTCATATGTCACAGGCAGGAAGCTGCAGCAGCCAATACAGTCAATACAGGCAAATTTCATCATGAGGCCACATTGATTGTTAAGAAAAATCAAGACTTGCTAATCACCACAAGACTAAATGTTTGCATCTTTGCACTCAAATATAGGAGTTGATTTTTAAACTTTGGCAAACGTCTCACTGGCTGACGCGAAATCCACACAGTGTACCTGTGGATACCTGGTATCGGATCAGGACATCTCTAGTTACTGTTAGCAATTGAGCCTGGTACAAAATGAGCTAATTGTTTAGTTTGATGTAACTTTTGCTGCTCTGCAGGGTTTCTTGTATCCAACTATCTTATGGATAAGGACCTAGACAGCTACTCCTACCTGAAGAAGGTGTCTGCAGAAGGCCACATGTACAACGGCTTCAATCTCATCACAGCCGAGTTCAAGTGAGTGAAATGTGGGCTGACCAGATGCCTTTTTACTTTCTCTCCCCTGACACAGGCGAGCCAGATCTATGTGAGCATGTTTGTGGTGAGAAAAATAACATTTATCTTTCCATATGTGATGTCATGTTTGTAAGAGACAGGGATATATGACCATCATGGAAAAGGGAATCACAAAACAGCTTCTTAATATATGCCACTTAAAGCACAAGGAATAACAAAATGATGCTAAGCTTGCACCTGAAATGCTAAAGTAATACCTGGACGCACAAATAACTTTTTAAACTGCATTAAAATTATAGACTTGCTTTATTTGTCTTCACTAGCCTGAAGATAGTGAATCTAGTGACCTGCTTAGGAGAGAGAAATCAAAATGCCAAGATGGTACAGCTGAAAGTCCCTGCAGGCAGCTAACATGGAGACGAGTATCAGGGTCTGCCAGGGAAAGGTTGGAAGTTGGGTTCAAACACACTCAAATGGCTTCCTGCAGGGTAAGAAAGGTGTACGCGGGGGTATTCTTCATGTCAGGGGGCCTGTATCCTGTTAACATGGCCTCTGGCTGGATTTCAAACTGATAAATCTGGGGCTTTCATTACATTGTCTTCTCAACATCTCTACGTTTCTCCTGTAATTTGGGTCTTTCCTGTAGCCACCCACCAACAGCTCCAGCACGGCAAAAAACATCCCAAATCAGATTGTTTCACGTTTTCTATACATGTTCTTTATCTGTGCCTATGTGAAGAAACGTCAGGAACAACTCACACTCTTTAAAGATGAGTAAAGTAAAAAAAAAAGAAGCACTGTTTATCTTCTGTTTTGTCTGCTCCCTCTTGATTGTAGTGCTTTTTAGTATAGAAGAACAATTTGAAATCTGTCCCACCCCTGATGGCAGCTGCTTCCACTGCAGATAGAGAGCGAACACTGTGAGAGAAAGAAAGCCTTCATCTTTTAAATAAACACCACCATTAGCTATTAATTTCTCCTGCGCAGCAATGTGTCCCGCAGCGCTGAAGAAATGTGTGTGTGTGGGGGGGGTTTCTTCCCCAATCAATAACGCATCGGGTGGAAAGAGACTGGCTCGTCTTTATAGTTGTAATTAGAGGATTTCTCATTCGTCTGTTTGGAGCGACTGCATTTCAAATGCCGCTGGAGTTCAAGTCAAGGTGTGAATCTCCGTTGTAAAGGATTCCTTGTCTTCACTGATTTGTTCAGAATTTGTTTTGGCTCTTTGGTTTGAAGGGATAAAGGCTTTCCAGCTAATATGGGGGAAAAAAATGTTGATTTATTGCTTGAATAAAATAGGGATTCCTTCTTAGTATCGCTGTGAATAATAATTTCTCACCATGTCTGATTGAGTTGTGGTTAATTTTAACAGTGACCACCTTACAGTTCCCAGGGCTTTAGCTCTCCCGTCGAGAACATAAAACCATAAGAATTTAAATTTGCATCTCAGTCTTTGCTTGATGTTTTAATCCTCCGCTTCCAAGATTGTATCCGACTTCTGACTTTGGGTTTGGATCCTATTTTAGGTGATTGTTGCTATAAAGTATAAAGTCTAGAGACTTATCTGTTGAAACTTATACTATATTAGGTGTTCAACCACTAAAGAAATTCCTCCCTTTATCTGTTTCCAGCTTGAGTCCAGAATGGTTTTGAATTATAAGCTCAGAAATGAGCTGAACCTTACTGCCTAAAAGCATGTGTTGTGTGATTCTTGGCAGAAACTTGCTCGACCTGAAATAGGAACATTGTGGTGCTGCCAATAATACACATTCCAAAGTACCAGGGTTGGATGAACTCTAGCTATTTTTTTTTTTTTTTGAAGGATGCTCTACTAGGAGTGTTTTTTTTTTATCTTTTCTTTTTTTTAAAAAAAAAAAAAGCTTATAACATTACAGATTCTCTTTGAAAGAGCAAAGCATTGCTGTGCCCTGAATAAGTAGCCATGGATCACAGCGGATTTTTATATTCTGAGTTATTTCAAATAAAAATAAATGAGCAAATAAAAATTAGTATGAATTTGACGAAGAGAACATCTAATGTTTGGAAAATCGAACATAGCAAACCCAAAAGTCTATTTTGAGGTCATTTCATGATGAAAAATCAAAGTGGGCCTTTAATCTACCTATTTATCTTTCCTCAAAAGGGTTTTTTATCTAATTCTTTTTTTAGATATTCTCATTGATAACATACCACATAATAGAAGCAGAAGCACTGAGGGAAATGTCAAAGGTTTCGCAAGAATGCCACGGGCAGCCATTTCATGGTTTTATGGTTGTCGGTAAGTTCCACATATAATAACATAACATGAAAAGCCTAGCTGAATTACTTTGCTTTGCAAAAGTATTCCCACCCCTGCACATTTTTCTCATTTTGTCAGGTTGCAGCCACAATCCTCAGTGTATATTGTTGGGATTTTATTTCATCTTTTATTTCAATTAGGACACAGTTGTATAGTGAACAGGATACTTTTTCTTTATTTTTTTTTTAAATAAATACACATCTGAAATACACAGTGTGGCATGCATTTGTATTCACCGCACCCCTTAACTGAATACTTTGTCAAACCACCTTTCACTGCTATTAGGATTAGAGCTGTAAGTGTGCTAGGTCACCACCTTGGCATATCTATGGACTGCTATTTTTACAGATTTGTATTTGCAAAAGAAAGTCAGATTAGGAGAGCATCTTTGAACATATTCTTTCAAGTTTAATCACATACTCAGTTAGATTCTGCTCTGGTCTTTGACTGGGTCATTCTAACATTGAATATGCGTTGATCTAAAGCAGGGGTGTCAAACTGATTTTGGTTGAGGGGCCGCATACAGCTTAATCTGATCTCAAGAGGGCCACACGAGTAAACTCATTACAAGATTAAATAGAACTAATAAAAGTGGACTTGTTGTTGATTTTTATATTAAATGAATTTCACTTTTACACAATATATTATGAATAACCTCAGCGTTTTTAAGAAAAGTATGTGCAATTTCAACAATACTTTTACTCAGTTAAACATTTAGTTATGCGTTATGCATAACAACTGATCACAGTGATTGTACAATGTTGAAAAACATTTATTCACATTTTTTGGAACTTAAAAACACTGTCCTGCATGACAAAATACATCAAACAGATAAAAATTAAGAAATGATTTAAAATCAATTTTCCACATCTGAAGCTCAGTGCTACCATCTGCTGATTAAAACACAGTGCCCCTCGTGGACAATATAGGAACTGCAGATTTTCAATTAAACTAAGTACATGTTTTTTTTTTTCAATAATTGTTTTATCAATCTCTTCCTTTTATCTCCTCTTTCTTTCACCTTTTCTTTTTTTCTTCTTGTCTTTCTTTTCCTCTCCTACTTTCCCATTGTAGTGTCCAAATCATTTGAGATAATGCCCGCATGAATCATAATAAAACTATTCACATTCATAAATCAAGCGGAGCACTATGGCAAAAGCAGTACTGCTACACTTGTGAAAGTCAAATCTGATGAGCTCTTTTTGGCATTAAGACAACAATTCTTATTGCCACATTGCCAGACAGGACACTGAAGAAAAAAAAAAAATAAAATATATATATATATATATATATATATATATATATATATATATATATATATATATATATATATATATATATATATATATATATATATATATATATATATACACATTTAGCCACCGGGCCGGAATAAATTGTTCGGCGGTCCGGAACCGTATGTTTGACACCCGTGATCTGAACCATTACGTTGTAGCTCTGGCTGTTGTTGCCCTGCTGAAAGGTGGATCTTTGCTGTAGATTTAGCTCTTTTGCAGTCTATTACAGACTTCCTTCCAGAATTGCCTGTTATCCCTCAATTTTCCCATTAACTGTGAATGGATCCCCTGTGGCTGCTGAGGGAAAAAAATCCCCTCAGCATGATGCAGCCTACACCATATGTTTACGGGGGCACCCTTTGTTCCCCGTTCCCTAGCTTTTACTGTACATCTGTGTTTGTGTGTGCACTTGCAGAGTTGGGTGATGAGTTTTCAGAGGGTATGTTGTCCTTGGCTCAAAGCCTGACCACCACTACCTGTGCTGAAAGCTCATCCAAGCTTCCCCAGGCAACTGCACCACAGCTGGGGACTGGGAAATTGCTCTACAGCCCCAACATAGAGGGCTCTTCATTAGAGCAGCTCCCAGTCAGCATACTGATTACCTCTCTGCCTGAGATCTTTTAAAAAAAGGCTTTTTTTCCCCTCTTCTCTCTTTGCTCTCTCTCTTTCTGTGCCCAGTAGCCCTGATCCCCCGTTGCTCCCTCATCTCTGTCCAAATCAACCCACAGCCCTGCTGATGGGACCCTCAATATTCCAGCCACTCACATAGCAGAAGTGGCCTCTCTATCCACAAATCATCCACCTGCTTCCTCCATGATCAATTTGATCCAAATCACAGGCATGAGGGTCTTTAGTTCAGGTCCCAATACTGAGAATAAAACCCATATTTCATTCTTTCTACCTGGTTACTGTAGAACTGAGGACAAACAAAAGCCTTACTAATTATTTTATTTCCCTTCAGATTACACTTCCTTTAGTTTTTTTTTATTATTATTAAATGGCTGCCGTCAATGCTTGGTAGGAGCAGTGTCTGTTATCTCTCGTGTCAACACCGTCTACTGCCGCTGTGTTCACTGTCCCCATAGGAACTCAGACCGCGTTGTTTATTTATGGTGTTTAGCTGGCGCCGGGTACAAGAAACAATATTAAGGACGTGGAATTGCTGTTGACAGAAGGATTTTGTGATGTCAGTTGACAGCATAGAGGATTCCTCTGTCTGTCTGCTGTTCTCTCCTTTTGACACATTTTCCTGCCTTTGGAACATGCTTTGCTCAAAAGGTGTTAGATTTGCTTTTGTCAGACTAACCTGGTATATTGTCTTCAGTGTGGTGCGGTTTTCTGACATTAAAGCTTATAGCTGGGTGCTGGTCATTTATTATCTAGATTTAATGTTATACTTTTACAGGTTGGGCTTTTTTGGACCCGGGTTTTCTTTAGTACAAAAAGTAACCGTCTACCACAGGACTTATTTGACGTGCCATGCATCAGTTCATACCCACCTTGAGGATTTTGATGATTTAAAGAAATCCATTCATATCCTTCCCCAAGGCTTGACGCACATTCTGCCCAGTCTGCCTGTAATTTACCACAGTGGTAAATGTCTATTTGTGATAAGATCAACTAAAATTTTGCCACCATTCAGATGCTCGTTGTAATGCTTTAGTTCTGATCAGCATTATTATTCTTATGTGTGCAAAAAAGTGTCAGCACTTTGTTCTGAAAAACTCTCACTGGAATAGCCTGTTTTATATCAGCGAGCCACTCAGTGATTGTGTAAGTCTCACTTTTCTCCACATAATCAGCCTGTGTTTTACTTGTTATGGATAAACGCACTGCAGTAATATAACATTATTCTGAGGATGCCATCTGACAGGCCACTCAAACTGTGTAGTCATATATACATGTTGGGTTTGTCCCCAACATGTTCTGCGTTTAAAAAGGTACTTAGAGGTAATACCACACGTACAGTGGATGGAAGGGAAGATGCCAACTGCAATCAGATCTTCTCCTTTATTTGGCTCTTACACGGAGAAAAAACAAAAAAACAGTGCCACTGCAGCTAATTGTTGTGGCTAACAATACTGAAGGAATGGTTGGAGAAAGCGATTATTGAGTCAATGCAATTTGTGGACTTTGGATGTTTTGTACAAGCAACCAACATGTTCTTAAAACATTTTATCTGTTTTTTGTTTTGTTTTTTTTAAGAAAAAAAATCTGTGGATCATAATTTGTGTTTCATTATTTCAAAATATATATTCATGGCTGTAGAACGTGAAATCTTTCCCGTTATAACCACCAGCCTGGCAGTATGCTCTGTCCCTGCGCTGCCAGCCCTTCATGGAATGGTATCCGAGTTAGATGTTGAAGCAGTGTTGCGCCACATTTCAGATTGACTGATGCCACGGCTACGGCAGTCATAGAACTTCAACATCAAAAAGTTCGCTGGCCTTCTAGTTCAAAGGATTTGGTCATAATTTATGATTCTCCCCGCTGTACTAGATCTGTGACAGATGCCCTTGATGTAGAAAAGATTTTTCAAATTGAATTAATTCGCTGCAACAAACCAGTTCTGAAGGAGATGTGACACTGTAGCTAAATGCTGTTTGCAGCATTGAATTGTACAATGAAAGCCC
The DNA here is from genome assembly GCF_011125445.2 of Fundulus heteroclitus. Taxonomy (NCBI): domain Eukaryota; kingdom Metazoa; phylum Chordata; class Actinopteri; order Cyprinodontiformes; family Fundulidae; genus Fundulus; species Fundulus heteroclitus. Next base: position 40,308,032 of record NC_046372.1, on the reverse strand, counting down.
AGCCTTTTTTTTTTTCCACACTCGTTCACCACAACGTTAAATCCTGCAGTTACGGTATCTTCAGTATATTCTTATTTAAAACTGTTTGCAAAAGGGATGCAAGCTTATTAGTTCCATTTATTTGGAGCTGCTTCATAGTGTTACTTATTATGATCTGTTTTTATCTTTTTGCCAGTAGAGTCATCTTTACTGCACTTTTTGTTATTTTTTTAGCAGACGTGTGTTAGGATTGTTTCCGCCGCAGTCTCACCTGGACATAGATACATTAAATTTTCTGAACGCAATGTCTGATTTTTCTCTGACGCTGTGTCCCATCCAGAGCCAAACAAGACACTGTGTGTTACTATGGAAACAAAGGCAGCTCGGAGCCCATCCGTCTGAATCCAGGTCTGTGTTTTTATTATGGTTGCTGTAGAAACCCTTCATTTCCCCTCCACCTCTCCCCCTGGCCTCTGGCCTGTCCACGTTTGCCTGACATTTCTGTTGGTATTGCTCTAAAACTGTGTTATTTGTTCAAGTCCGTGCCAAAAGGGCACCGGCAGACTATTGGTTAACGTTGTGTAGGGTTGTCTGTTTTGCACATGTGTCTCCTTAGCAGGGATCTACGGCTTAAGTAACTCGCTCCTGGATACGCCGTGGAAGAAACTGCTGAAAGGCAAGCAGCACTTTACTAGTATCATCAACGACCAGTCGCTGTCCTGCGATGGACTCGTCCAAGAGCTGCTCAACGTCCTGAATAACGAGGAGCTGTGAGTGATTAACGGCCACACACTCGGCACGAAAAAACACACTGATTTGGGATCCGTCAGCCTGCCGATAAGAAAACGGCTTCAAAGAAAACTTTTAAGTGTCCGACTTATTAAGAAGTCGAAGTTTTTAAATATGATGAGATACAAAGATGAGAATCCCTTCATTGTCCCGCGATGGGGAAATTCAGGTGAGACGGTGACAAACACACAGACAGTTGCACACAATTATTAGCAATAAAAAGAGGAAGAAAAAAGGAATAAACTAGTCTAATGGAAGCAAACTCTAATTTTGAGCGGAAATTTTGAGTAGTGGAAATATTTGGACCTAAAAAATTAGGTGGATTGTACAGAAAATATGAACCGTCAGAAAACAGACTTTTTTTCTGTTTCTTTGCTTTCTTTCGTAGGAACACACCTGATCAAATTCAAGAGCTGCAAGGTGACGGTTACAGCAAGTCCATGATCCAGGCTCTGTCAGCCGTATGTGTCCGCTCTCCTCATTATGGCACAAGGTCAGTGTCTCCCACCCTTGACAAATCTTTGTTTTTCACCCTCTGCTGGTTCCCACCTGCTGTGATGGAAAGGACTACTAGGCTGCCGGCAACAGCAGATTATAGAAACTTGGAAGTCCCTTGTGCTGCCAGGGGCCATTTTTGGCCCTCTCCGTGATTTACCGCGGCCGACGCCTGCAGTTCAGGACCAGTACAAATTCGAGCGACCATCATAGGCAGCTGATAAATTGCAGACAACATTTTTGAAGAAAGACTGATCCATATCATTTTATTATTGCTCAAAATAGCCTATGTAGATTTACATAGTTTTTGGATTAATATTTGGATATATTAATCCAAAAACTTCTGAAATTACACGTCTTTCTTTTAGTAGGAGAAAAATGTGAGACCCTTTTTAGACTTCACCTCTAACCAGAATTACGGATCCATTTTAATTTTATTTCAAATCAAATTTTAGTATGAACTTTGAAGTCTTGTTTCACGTGACAAAAAGTTTGGACCGCACTGCTCGTCTGTAATCACTCCTCCGCAGTAAGAAAAGCGCCTTGGATTATTAGAGACAGACTTTAATGCAGCCAGAAGAGGCTGGGGTCAGGAAGGACTGTTCCTTGCTGAGCTATTCATGCCCCCTGAAATGTTGGCACATTGCAGCCCCCAACTTCAACGTGTTGTGTTGAGGTTTCATGTGATTACAGCAACACAAAGTTTCACGTAATGTTGAAGTGGAAGGTAAATTAGAAATGGTTTTCAATGTGTTTTGCCAAAAAAAAAAAAAACTCAACAATGTGGCCTGCATCGGTATATAGTAGGAATATACGTAAGAAGTCAGCTAAAGATAATTCACCAGAGTTTTCTTTGTTATTTCATTATTCTACAGCAGGTCACTAAATTGTCAGAGGTCTCAGTATTTGTAACAAAGACAAACGGGTCCCCTGGATATTTTTAGAACGAGATCTGTCCCCAGCTCGGACCCCCACTCTCGGCCAGTCACGTCAGCAGAGCCGCAAACAAGCAGGTCATAGAATAAGTGCCTCTTATGTCAGATATTAAATCTCCTAAACAGATCAGATAATAAATCCTCATTTTACTACTTTTGTTTTATTACCCCTAAATAAAATCACATTTCTTTCAGGAGTCACATATTTAGTCAATAAATTGCATCCTTGTGTAATTTATTCCCAGTATAAATCCAGCTGTTCTGTGAAGGCCTCTGTGGGTGGTTAGGAAGCTTTAGAAAACAAACAGCATCATGAAGAGCAAGAAACTCAGTAGACGGGTCGGAGAGAAAGTTGAGAGAAGTTTAAAGCTGGTGTAGGTTATAAAACAATATTCCAAACTGTGGTGGGACACTGAGGGGGACTCTTTCAACAAGACAACTACTAGTGATGGTCTTCACGAATTTGCCATTTATGGGAGAGTGGGAGGAAGAAAGCCAGTGTTTAAATAAAGCCATGAGCAAAGAAAGCCGCGGTCAGAAGTCATGTGTTGGGCACAGCCAACACGGGGAAGAAGGTGCTCTGGTCAGGTGAGATCACCACTGAACTTTCTGGCCTACATAGAAAAAATGCCATGTGTGCACGTACCAGCTGGCAAACTAACACTGCAGATCGCCCTGAAAACGTCAGCTCCACCTCCAAACACGGTGATGGCAGCATTATGCTGTGGGGATGCTTTTCTTCAGTGGGAACATGGAAGCAGGTCAAATTTTAGGTAACGCTGGAGGGAAGAAATTCTGTTTTAAGCTGCAAAAGACTTTAGAGCGATGCAGAGGTTGCAGCTGGATGATGCAACAACAGGGGGTCTACAAAGTGTTGACTCAGTCCACGCAACACTTTTCAGGTTAAATACTACTTTTTCTTTATTTCTTTGTGTCGCTCTATCACATACAATCTCATTAAGATCCATCCGTTTGTGGTTGCAATGGGTCAAAATGTAGAAAAGATTCAAGGGTTGAGAAAAGTTTTTGCTATAACACTGGGGTACACTTTGAGCCTTTCTCCTTCACTGTTGGGTGATTTACTCTTTAAGAGTTACCAATGTTTTTTTTTTTTTTATTTCTTTCCCCTCCCATTCAGGACCAACACAATAATCCTGATCGATGCAGAGGGGAGCGTCACCTTCACAGAGCGCACAATGATCGACTTTGACACGAGCAAATGGAGTACCAATTCTTTTCAGTTCAACCTCCAAGCATGAAGACGAGTTAGAGGAGAGCCACTGTGTGCCTTTCTGCAACACCTTTCCCTCCGTCGGCCATTCTGCCGCAGCTGCTCTCCCCCGACGCAGTGCAAAGAGCAGAATGACTCTTCTGCAGTTTTTCTTCAGCTAGACGCCAGCTGCCTCACGTGCATCGGCGACATTACCTCCCTGTTCTTGATTTCATTTCGGGTTTCCTCTTTTAAAAAAAAAAAAAAAAGAAAAAAGTGTGCTCCTTTAAATAAACTGCCAATGGACAATTACATTTTTGTGAATCAAAATGTTTTATAGACACAACACGCTTGTTGGGATGCTCAAGGATTTCTAAAATGAGATTTACCGCTAGCCATAAAATCCTTGTGATGCTCGAATGCTACTTTTTTCTTATTGTGGATGGAATCTAGTTAATTTTTTGCTAAACCGTTCAGACACATTGTCTTATCGGTGTCCTAATGCCACCAAAGAATTGTGGACAAGGTGTTATAATTTAAAGAGCGGTGTCTAAGCTCAAACTGGCGAATGATGCTTGCAAATAATTAGTATCTGGTATCACTGGAGCCATTTTGAGAAAGCCTAGTTCATTTGTGCAGCACCAAAGTGCTTCACAGGAAATCAAGGTAACGGGGATAAAACATTAAAACCAAGCTCATCAAAGCTGCCCATAACAGCACACGGTTCCTCCATTAGCCAGAAAATCAGTTTTTGTGTTGGTTTGACAGATTTTACCCCAAATTTGGTCCTAATTCACTCTTGTGTTTTTTAAATAGAAGGTGTTGATCATACATTTGCATACATATCATGGAGTTTCATCTTTTTTTATGATACAGTAAAACCCATTGCTTTTTGTGGCGCAATGAAGGTGCAACATGCAACTTGAGTGAGTTTTGAAAGTGAAGTTTGAATTCATGCTTGATTTTCCCCTATCTACACAGGTTCAGAGTAATAAACACTGGTTCAAATATGTTCATCTGATATGTGGTAAGTCTCTTTGCAGGTTCCAACTTGACCGCACACTCCTTTTCAGTCAGTAACAAGACTGACTTGATTCTGACTTGTGATTTGACTGCTCTTCCTGGCACAATTATTTGACTGTATTTAAATTTTCTGGGTTCTTGCCATAGGCGTGAATTATAAAGTTAATAAATTCCCAACATGGTTGAAGTCTGGATTCTGGGGAGTTCACTTAGAAAGCAAAATGTTGAGCCTCCAAAACAAGTTTTGATGTGAGAGCTGTTGAAACTTCTAACTGGGTCAAAGTGTTAACTATCTGATCTAAATGGTTCCCCTCAGGGGATAAAAAATTATTTATAATGTTCAAGAAACACGCAGGAACCACTGAGGATCAAATCTATCTATCTATCTATCTATCTATCTATCTATCTATCTATCTATCTATCAATCAATAAATAACAGTGGCTTGCAAAAGTAACTTTTCCACACATTGTCACATTACAACCACAAACATAAATATATTTTATTGGACTCTTATATGAAAGTCCAAAACCAAGAAGTGGTATACAATTGTGAAATAGTAAACTATACATGATTTAAAAAACAATAACAGCAATTACAAGTCTTTAGGGTATGTCTCTACCAGCCTTGCACATATAGTTACTGACATTTTTGCCCATTCTTCTTTGAAAAACTGCTCAAGCTCAGTCAGATGGATGGCGTTTGTAAACAGCAGTTTTCAGATTTTTCCACAGATTCTCGATTGGGTTTAGGTCTGGACTTTGACTGGCCAGTCTAACACATGAATATGTTTTTTTTTTTTTAAGCCATTCCATTGTGGTCCTGGCTTTATGCTTAGAGTCGTTGTCCTGCTGGAAGTTTAACCTCCGCCCCAGTCAAACAGGTTTTCTTCCAAGATTTCCCTGTATTTCCAATCCATCTTCCCATTAATTCCATATGTGAGATGTTCAAAGCTTGGGAGATCTTTTTATAGCCTGAGCCTGCTTTAAATTTCTCCATAACTTTATCCCTGACCTGTCTGGTGTGTTCCTTGCACCTCATGATGCTGTTTGCTCCCCAGGATTCTCTTAACCAACCTCTGAGGCCGTCACAGAGCAGCTGTAATTGTACTGAGATTAGATCACCTACAGGTGGACTCTTTTCAGTCATTAACAATCATCAGGCAACTGCTGAAGGCAATTGGTTGCACTCAGAAAAGGGGCTGAATACTTTTGCACACCGCATTTTTCAGTCAGGAAACCAGTTGAAACCATGTACATTTTCTTTCTACTTCACAAATGTATACCGGTTTGTGTTGGTCTTTCACATAAGATTCCAATAAAATATATGTGTTTGTTGTTGTAATGTGACAATACGTGAAACGATTCATAGGGTAGGGAATACTTTTACAGTTTAACCAATTTAAATAAGTCCTGCTGTTTCTGACAGTAAAGTCAAATATCCTGCCAGAAGCCTGTTGGTAGCTCCAAAGGCATGTGCTTGATGACATGATAAGGGACCTTTTTCCAACTGTGAGGATGTGAGTCTGTATGCATTATTTGATTGTGCACCCAGTATTTGCTTTTAGAAACGACTAAAGATTTATGATCCATCATTTTTTTTCACCCTGGAGACTATTTGGTATAAATGCACTGTTAAAACCCCTAAATTAAAACGATACTCCTCTGTATGACGATTCTATGTAAACTTCTGACTGCAACTGTTATACATTTAAGTCATGAATGTTTTCTTTGCCTAAATTTGATCAACTAAGAAGGCTTAACCATCATGTATTTGAGGTGTTTAAACTCCCAGCACCTTCGTATGAAAGTAACATCTCAAATGTTTCAGTCGCATAAGCAAGCGATACAGGTGATCTTATAACAGCGTGCAAACAGCGACATCTCCTGGTCAGAGCCAATCAAACAAACCATCCTTATTTTGGCATCATGAAACAGGTAAAATAAAAGTAATTATGCGATACAACTTATTACATTTTAAAATTAATGCAAGATCAAAGTGAAAAAAGTCCAGTTTCTGTGCGCTCTGAATGTCCGTACGTGGTTGATGGTGGAGATGGTGAACAGACTCTGTTGATTGGCTGAACAATGGATGCCGTAACAGCGGGGGGAACGCAGCCATTGGTCCGCTGACCAGTCAGTCATCGAAAAAAGCCGGTGCAAGTGGGCGGGGCGGGAAATGCCTGCCGCTAGGTTTTCCCTCAAGATGGCGGGGCTGCTACGGGAGCCGTGTGGTAGTGGCTGGGAAATAAAATCGTTTTAAAAGCTGGTAGAACCCCAAGAGGAGATACGTTTGTCATATTCATCAGTGAGTACTTCCCCGGCGTTTTATCGAGCTATTTACTGGTCTGTGAAATGTGTTTTTATGCGTCCATGCTAGCTTGTTAGCAAGTTAGCATAGACGCTCGCGGTGCCGTGTACAGGCCTAATGAGCCGCGAGTCCGAAGGGATGCACACTCTCCATTTTAAGCTACGATTATATTATTTTGTCTTGTTTTGTTCATTTGAATGAACGTTTGTGAAATTTTCGTGCAAACAGATTGATGTGTGTTTGTTTTATTACATTGACATATGCCATCATGACTATGTTTTTGAATCTCACATCTATTCTCTGTGGTCGTTATCCCCTTTTATCTCCCTAGATGTCCGCAGCGGAGAATGGCCAGTGCCTCTGTCCCAGTATAAGCTGAATGCATTGTGATTTCCAATAATTGAGACAGTGATTCTGAAAGCTGTCTACATTAATGAAAAGAGCAATGTAGTCAGCTTAGCATATTCACATCTGGTACGCGCTCTATACAGGGATGATCTTCTGCAGTGGGGATCTCTAGGGATTGCTTCACAATTATCCGTTTCCATAAGGTTTAGGTTCTTAATTTAAACGACAACAACAACACAAAAATAAAAAAAATGGATGTAGATGACGTGCTCCCCCCTCTCCCCTTGGAGCCACCTGATGACTCTGGCCTAGACCAGAGCAGAGCACCTCCACCACCTCCCCTGCAAACGTCCAGTGACGCAGAGGTAATGGACGTTAGCTCTGGTGGTGATGGACCCACAGACACCCCAGGGGAAGGGGAAGCAAAGACGCAGGAGCTGGTGAGCAAGGGCTCGCTCATTTTCTGTAGCCACCTTTCCAGCGAGGCCAGTGCCAACCCACAGTGCCCCAGGACAGCCCGCCACGCCCCCCCGGTCACCAAGTTTCTGCCAGACCTGAAGCAGCTCAGAGATGTTAAGATCAGGGTGAGCTTCACTGAGAGCAGCAGCAGTAGCAGCAGCAGCAGCAAAGACAGGAAGATTTTATACACAGGTGAGGGGCAGGAGGCAGGAAGTGGTGATTGCTTAACTTGTCTCAATGGTGAGGTACGAGACGCGGCAAACTCGGCAGAGGTCGCCGAGGGCAGCGGCGGAGCCGAGAACGCGGCGGGCACGGGGTCGGAGGAGAGCGCGGCGGACCTGGAGAATAAGGTAGAGTTTGCGGTCCTGGATGAGTTGGAGGACTTCTACGACAACCTCCTGGATCGGGACCAGGGCAGCTTTAAGTCTGGCGCCATAGTTCAGCAGGAGCAAGCGGATGAGGAGGCGGCGCCCTACGCCTACGAGGTACGTCTGAGGTCGCCGTCGCACCGCGCCCGCTCGCTTTCACGCTCACGCAGCCCCTCGCTCTGTAGTCCAAACTCAGAGTTGTTCAGACTCCCCGATGTCGTTTCATCGATCTGTTTGCATAATTACATGTCGTACATATGTTGTAACGTCACCAGCTCAAACTGTGATGTATTTCATTGGGATTTAAATTTGCTGGAACAGCAGCAATTGGAGCAGAACTGGGAAGTAAAACACAGTTTTAAATAATTGTTGACTGAATAAAAATTGTAGGTCCCAGTCTTCTGGGCTGTGTCTCTACCAGCTTTCCACATCTCCATCCTGAAGTTCATAAAAATTGGACAGGGCAGCATCTCTTTTTTTTCAGGACCGCATTTTAATAAGCTCCACTTATCTCCCCACCAGCTTCCCTTGTCCTGTTGAAGAAAACTATCTTCCCATCCCCATGGATCAAGGTGTGTGTTCGCTGTGACGGACACACAGTGTTTAGTATGTAGGCCCAAAAAGACAGATGTTGATCTCATCTGCCCAGATCACCCTTTCCCACATGATTACATTGTGATTTTTATTTCTGTCTTTATTTTTTAAGCACTAAGGCTACTCCATGGTACAATGCGCCACGTGGCTGTAATACACTTTGGTACGATGACTTTGATGTGTTCATATGCGATCACTGCTTAAACAAAATCCCAATAAAATGCATTTAGGTTTGTGGTTCTAGTCTGAGAATATGAATTAAAGTTTAAACAGGTGTAAATACTGTAAGGAATCAGCGTCTTCTCTGATCAGTCACATTCAAGCTGTTGTCATAATTGAAATTGAGAAGTGTCATGACAAAAGAGGTCAGTGACGTTTTCTAGTATTTCTCAAAGGCTGGGTTGCCTTTAAAACCCAAGTGATCATTCCTTGTAATAAAAGAGTAATAAATTGTGCATAAAATGTTCATTTAGAGTACGTCGTTCCGTATTACCAGCTTTTATGTTCTGTTTTATGACCTGAAGAGGAACTGCAGAGTCTCTCCTTATATCTGCTGTGCTTGGCTCTGTCTTATCCCCCCCAAGAGAAGGCATTCCTAAGCGTGTTTTGAGCTGTGGCTGTTTGCCGGTCCTAACCGCCTCCTCTTCCAGGAGGGCTTTGACAACGACGTGGATGCTCTTCTGGAAGAGGGCATGCCGGTCCCGAAAAAGATGCGCCTCGCAGAGGACAAATATCCCGGGGACAGTGATCATCAGTCCGACGGAGACGGCGAAGGGGGCGTCCAGCCGATGGTGACCAAAATCAAGACTGTCCTGAAGAGTGAGTGGTGGGGGTGTTAAAGTGTTTGCTGTTTGGTGCTGTAGGGTGGTGGTGAGCTGAGAGTGGCTGCTGGGCTGCAGGCTCCCCTAGTGGAGATATATGAACGGGTTGGATTGGGTAGCAGTATGGAAAAGTGTTAAATTGGTCATGTTGTTTTTTTTATCATCCTGTTGAAAGACCTAGTGATGTCCCTTAGTCTGATCTGTGGAAGAGTTGACCAGGCTTCTGGTTAATATTTGGTATTTCAGAGGTTATGATGCACCATTAAGGCTGGCCGGGCCTTTAGAAGAGAAACTGGCCCTGAGCATCACAGACCCTCCACTAACAGACAGCAGCCAGGACGTGTTTTTCCACATATTCTTATTTTCATGCACATCCAGCTGGTGTGTAAATGCAAGAAATGTGTCAGCTACATTTATTTAGATATATATTTTTTGATAATGGTTACTGATAGCTGCAGTGGCACCGTTGATTTGATCAGAAAGGGTTATTTCTTTACACGGGATTTATATCCCACTCAACCGTACTCTAGAAGTTTGATTTTTTGTAATTTTTTTTCTACTACATTAGCTTTACTGAATCCTAAAACCAGAATCCATTTAAACTAAATAATTTTGTTTCGTGGGTGTGAATAAAATGGTCTGTAGTGATGCTCCAGTGGTCTCACTAACCCGTCTACTCGTTGGCTTCTACAAGCCTGGTTCCTGTTAAGTGTCTTCAGCAGCCGAGCCGTTCCTGATCATCCGCCGCGGTGGCCTTGTCATAACGGTGCCTGCCTTTACGTTTCTCCGTGTGGCAGGTCGAGGCCGTCCACCCACTGAGCCTCTTCCTGATGGTTGGATCATGACATTCCATAATTCAGGCATTCCAGTCTACCTGCACCGAGAGACCAGAGTGGTCACCTGGTCCAGACCCTACTTCCTTGGAACGGGCAGCATTAGGGTGAGAGCGAGACGAGCGTTGCTTGCATGCATGTATTCAGTCAGGTGATAATTGTACACACGTCGAAAAACGATAAAATACACTTAGGAATAAAAACAGGTCACTTTAATGCTCACAACGGATGCACATCTTCTCAGTCGGGAGATTCAGCACCTGAAAGGCAGACGGGCGTCTACGTGTGTTTCTGACATCTTGGTGTTTTCTCATTCAGAAACACGACCCGCCCACCAGCAGCATCCCCTGCTTACACTACAAAAAAATGAAGGACCAGGAGGAGAAGGAGCTGAACGGGGAGGTGACCTCTAACGTGGAGGAGCCTCCGGCGAAGGCCAGCGACGCGGAGAAAGCGGACAAGTCGGCAGAGGAGCAGGCCGAGCTTCCCTCGTCCACCGTCAGCGAGGGCGGCCCAGACGGAGAGAGCGTGGACGACAACGACACGCCGAATAAGGAGGCGCAGGCGTACGACACCGCCCAGGGAGCTCTGGGGCAGGTCAGGGCCAAGGTGGAGGTGTGCAAAGATGAATCCGTAGGTGAGGACGGGTAATGACGAAGGATCCGTGTTTGATCCAGGTTTTAAAGAAATGTTTGGAATTTTTCCCCCAATGAACCCTTTCCACACAGTTTAGTTATGCTAGATCTTACATCTGGGCTAAAGGCAACGATAACCTCTCTCCTGTGGATTTTTTTATCTACAGTTTACTTCTTGCATCATAGTACTTTGTATTTCTACAACTTCTTGCACCTACTTTTGAATAATCTTTGTAAATCTGCACAACAGGCCTGTCACAATAAGCGATAAATTAATTAATGGCGCGATACATCTATCAGCACAGCAGGCTATATCTTTGTGCCTCGCAGAGAACTCGAGTGAACCCTCTGGTGCTTCACTTTGGTGCTTGTTTGTTCCCCCCCTCTATTTTTTTTAAAATAAAACAGGATATTATTTGCTAAAAAAAATCCCTTTCAGAACTTGAAGATTTCCGCCTTTACCTGGAGAAATGCTTCGACTTTGAGCAAGTGACCGTCAAGAAGTTTCGCACCTGGGCCGAGCGCAGACAGTTCAACAGGGACATGAAGAGGAAGCAGGCCGAATCCGAGAGGCCCATCCTTCCCGCCAACCAGAAGCTCATCACGCTGTCAGTCCAAGACGCTCCAACCAAGAAGGGTAAGACGTGTAGTCACGGCGACCGCCATACAATGCCTGCCTGGGTATTCTGTAGCAGACATGTTGAAGTTGTTTTTTTTTTTGATCCAGTTAAATGTTTGTATTCAAACAGAGTTTGTCATCAATCCTAATGGGAAGTCTGAAGTTTGCATCTTGCATGAATATATGCAGCGGGTCCTGAAGGTTCGGCCTGTTTACAACTTCTTTGATTGTGGTAAGTTGTCCTTTAGTCGCTGAAGTTAGTGGAGGCAGCTCAAGGTTTATGGTACAGTAACCTGGGTGTTCCCCATAATATGTACATTTTAGCTGCCTGTGATCTGGCTTTAAAAGATGATTGGAAGTACCCACACACTTTAGTTATGCTAGATTTGCATGTGAGCTAAAGGCAACAATAACCTGGTTCTCCTATGGATTTTTTAAATATAATTTTCACTTTGTATTTCTACAATGTCTTGCAAATGTTCTTTGTAAATCTTTCAACCAGACTGTATTTTTGTGCTCCACAGAGAACTCGAGTGAACCCTTCGGTGCGTCAGTCATTATAGACGGAGTCACTTACGGCACAGGAACAGCGAGCAGCAAAAAACTGGCCAAAAACAAAGCCGGTAACTCTTCATTTACAGCTTTCTGTTGTGTCGTCTGTGGTGAATTAGCTGTGGATCTACTGTTTGTCTGCGTGGTGGATCAAGAGACGAGAGCCTGAGGTTACCTGTCCCTGCACAGCCTTTCAAACTTTATTTCAAACTTTATTTTCTAGGTCTGGCTAGGGGGTTCTTATGAATTATTATTATTATTTTTAGATTTTACCACCCTAAATTTTTTTAAACATCAAAAAAATCTAAAGCACAGTAAATGCTGAGGAACATTGATTTATATCTAAATGCCATTCTTTATCATTTTATGTTTAATATGTTCCAGGATTTTCTGTCCCTTTTCAAAAAAGGGACATTTAACTGCTTTTTGGACTTAAGACAACTTCAAATGTAGGTTGAATTGGACATTGAGTCTTTAATCTGGGTCTTAATAAATGTTTTTTTGTCCACAAACATTTTAAAGGTACCAATCCCTTCAATGGTACAGATTTTTAAGAGGTTGGTCCGAGTTAGACCAGATGACAAAAAATAAAACGGAAACATCTATTTGCAGCCATTTTCACATCTATTAAGTGTTGCTGTAGAGGTTAAGTTGCATAAAATTGACAGAACCCTAAACACAGCTCATTCTGAAGGGAGCTCAAAATAGGAGAATATATCAGAATCTATCTGAGAACGTTTTTGTGCAAAATAAACGTAATGAACATGTTTTGCCCAAAGACCGATCCTAAATGTTTTAAAAGGAAGCATAAAAGCTCACCTTTAAAGTAAATTCTTCATTTCTGTGTCTACATATTAATGAATATTAATGTCATAAGATAAAATGACCGCACGCTGTGTATATTTAATGCAGTAAATGCATGTGGTGGTACGTATAGAAAGTGAGTTAATGTGACTGTAGAGCTGCTAACACACGTAACCTGCTGTGCTCTTCAGCCCGAGCCACACTGGAAATTCTCATCCCTGATTTTGTGAAGCAGACGTCTGAGGAGAAACCCGTGGAGGGAGATGAACTAGAGGTAAAACGACGCATTGATACTAGAACCTTTTTTAATTTTTAACAAGGAAAGGACTTCTCTCTGAGTGTGACCTAATATTTGTACTGTTGATTGTGCTCTGTCCTGCAGTATTTTAACCATATCAGTATAGAAGACTCACGAGTGTACGAGCTGACCAACAAAGCCGGTCTACTTTCGCCATATCAGATTCTTCATGAGTGCCTTAAAAGGTAAACCAGAGGGATTCTTTTTTGTATCGTATTTAATGTTGTTTAACTTTTTTTTTTTTTTTTTTTTTTTTTCCTGTTGCTTTGGTTAATGGCATATATGACTTTTGTCTAAATTAATATAGAGACAGAGGGTCATCCTAAACTAGGGTGGCAACAAAGTATTTTTCTGTAACACCAACAGGATTCATGCGTTTGCGTAAAAAAGTAATGTTTTGGTATTTGTTGCAGAAACCATGGGATGGGGGATACCAGCATTAAATTTGAGGTGATCCCAGGAAAGAACCAGAAGAGTGAATACGTTATGACATGTGGGAAGCACACGGTGCGAGGCTGGTGTAAGTTGAAACTCCTAGACCGTTTTTGTGCCTTTCAGAGCCACTCATGCCGAGTTCTCGAGTTAATTATGTTCCTTGGTTTTCTCTGCCACTAGGCAAGAACAAGAGGGTTGGTAAACAGCTAGCGTCTCAGAAGATCCTGCAGATGCTTCACCCCCACGTTAAGAACTGGGGCTCCCTGCTGCGCATGTACGGCAGAGAAAGCAACAAGATGGTCAAAAAGGTGAGACGTTATCAGAACGGGCTGTAAGGCTTCCTAACTAGTCATGTTTTCTACGTGACGGTGCAGAGCTGCGTGGTTTGGAACGTCGCTGCAGCATTTTTCTTTTCTTTTTTTTTTTAAGTTGCAAAAATAAAACCTTGGGTGGCTGGCTGCATAGCATCTACTGTGTATCATTCTGCAAGTGCACAGGATAACCAGAATGATTGTTTTCAGGAGAATTCAGACAAGAGTGTGATAGAGCTGCAGCAGTTTGCCAAAAAGAACAAGCCCAACCTTCACATCTTGAACAAACTGCAAGAAGAAATGAAGAAACTGGCAGCTCAGAGGGTAAGAGTTGGCGCCGTCCTGCTGCACGTTTAGTCCTGATAATGGGAGGCCGTTGTTTCTGTGTCCCACACTCAACTGGAAGGAAGTCTGAACGCCGTTGTTCTTATTCAGCCTTAAGGCCAACGTTGCTGTAGTTTCTAGAGCCGCTTATACTGATTATAGAAGCTGATCCCCTTTTCAATGTAGTTTCTAGATGCACATAAGTATTGACTGTTATATTTTTTCCTTATTCAGTTTCGTAAAAGAAGATTCAGCAAACAAATTGTAGATATTGTACTTAATTTACAGCATTTCTCTCCAGGTATTAATAATTTTGGTTTTGAGGTCCATACAAAATCCACCGATAAGTGCGCACCCATTCAACATAAACACAAGAAAATTAATACAGGAAACGTTCTTCTACTCCAGGGGTTCTCTGGACCTTTTTTTAAGGGGCCATTTGCGGCCCCTGTGCTGATTTTGTGTGGCCCTCCAACTCCATTTTAAGAAAGATTTGGTCCACCAGCACAGGTGGCTGATGCAAATGCCAACTTTTTATTCTTAATTAGGGCAAAATTATTATAGACAGGTAAAAATCTTGCAATTTAAAATGTTAGGTAAAACAGAGAGTGATTATTTTAATAACCACACTTTTTTACATTCTATTTAATTCTTAATAAACAGCACATCTGTCCAAGGACATTTTCTCAAATTCTCAAATAATTTAACTAAAATGATCATATTTTGTAGAGCAGGTAAAAATATTCACATAATTTTTTGGTTGTTTATTTATTTAATCAATATGTGGCCCTTGAGGACCTCTGACTTGATGATTTCGGCCCAAGTGCCAAAAAGTTTGGACACCCCTGTCATAAACCAATCCCTGCTTGCATTCAGAGCCTCACACATTTTCTCTAAACATTAGTTTACCCGTATCAAACAGGTTCCTTCACTACAAGTAATTCTACACTATTAAACTGGACAATATGACTGCATTCAGTCACATTTTGCAACAAAAAACTCAATTAATCGTGCTCTAGCTAAATGTAGTTAGCAAATATTGGTAGACAGGATGACTATTTCTCATCAAAATGTATTATTTGCTCCTCTCAGTATACATTAGCTGCTTCATCAGTACTGTGTCATACGAACGGCTACCTGTACTGACTAAGCTCACCTTAACTTTACGTAATATGTTTTTTAAGGCTTTTGTCATTTTTAAATCTATGTAAATACAAGCATGATGAAACAGGAAGCGCAACTGACTAAAATAGCATTTTATATGCAGCTCACTGGAGGGTTGTGCCATTTCTTTGAACAGGCTTTTTCTAGCGTACTGCTCATCCTTGGACACCTGTAACGCTATACTTGACCACATCACTGCCATTCTGAACGCGTTCCTCGTCTCTTCTGACCACTTCTTGTTCCACCTCAGGAGGAAACGAGAAACAAGCCCAAGATGACCATAACGGAGTCGGCCCAGCCCGGGAGCGAGCCTCTTTGCACTGTCGACGTTTAAGTCTCAGAATCACTGACGAACCACGGCACTGAAACCCCCCCCCCCGGTCACTGTCAACCATCACAACAGCATCACGGCGTCCAACGAGGAATTAAAGTGTCACACTGATCCGACCGGTTAGAGCTGCTTGCTTCCTTCAGCTACAGTTTATAGGTTGAGCAAGTAGGAGTGAGAGGAGGACTGAATGCACTTACTGGAGCCTAGAGATTGATTAAAAAAAAAATAAACAGTCTACCTCTCTAGATGCATCCTAAACAACAGGACTTGATAGAATATGAACCACAGCAGAACAGAAATGCATGCTTCTTTAACTGTAAACGCCAATGCAAACATTGGTTTTATTGTCAAAGTGTTATTTTAAAGTCAATCTTTTTAGTGCTTGAAGTTTTTGGAAAGGGACTACTAATGCTCGTATTTATACCATTCGTTTAGTTGGACAGCTGATCCTCGTTTATTGGCTATTTTAATGACGGCTCTGAATATTTTGGGTGGCGAATAATGTGTGTGTACCGTTTCGTTAGTCACCGAACGGAAAAGTCGTCGCGTTCGTTTGCATGACAGGAACGTGCGTCATGAAGTGAGCGTTTGTATGCACTTGTCTGGTTTTCCGTTGTTTTCCAGTCGTCACGCTGTTCAGAGAAGAGCCGCCTGAAAGCCGGGCTTCGTCACGTTTGGTTTTCTTTCTCCACCCTGACACTGGAGTAAACCCGGTCCAGAGTACTGTTGGGTTCAACATTTCTTGCTCTTAGTTGCTTTTTAATTCCACACTACTGCTATGTTCAGGTTTTCTTTTCATTTAGCCCCTCAACACAACACAGTCAGCTACATGTTGCCTTAGTAAATTTCATTTTATGAAGGGCTGAGACTCTAAAGGAGATTGGACCTAAAACACCCCTTCGGCAGGAAGTGGAAAGACCAAGCCCCGTTTACTTGATAAAGCATTTACTCTTAGGCAATTGGTACATTTAAGTCAAGGCGGGCTGGAAGTGTGCAGACTTTTTCAGAGGTGTCTTAATGGGTTGTGACCTTTTTTCGTATGTCTGCAATCATTGTTCCAGTAGATCATGCTAACTAAATATATCTATAGAGAAAAAGTCCTGACTGCAGCCTGGCGTACGTTGGAGGAACAGTGTATACCAAAGCTTACATCCAGTCTTATGCATTTTCTAGAAATCTTCACGTTGCAGGACAAGGCTGAACTGTGGCAGTAGCTGGAGCAGAAACTGCTGTGCTTTTTCTACACATGTAGGAGCCATCTAAACGTCTAAGCAGCGCTCTTGTGATTGTGTGGATTGCTTTACGAATGTTTCCCCATCTGTACGTGTCTTGTCTCACCGCGTCGTGGTGTCAGGTGAGAAACGATATGCCGTACTGGTTTTATGTGGAGTTGTATCAATAAATTGTTTGAAACGTTGCTGCCTAGAAACTGTGTTGCAACCCGAACTCCTGACCTTAGTGATGTTTGTTATGCAAAATAAAATGTCTTTACCGACAAACTGCTTTGTTTTTAATTCAGCCCCACAGATGGACAAGGAGAGAACTTAGTTCTTTATTTTGTGGTCTTCATGCAGTTTGTGTGAGTTCTTGACTAAAATTGTTGTTAAACCAAAACATTTAAAGAACTTTCCTTAAATGAGCTTTTAGATACAAGCTTCCCAAAGAGTGGGGGGGAAAAAAGTCAACATGAAGATAAAGTGTGAGTACAATCACAATAAAAGACAACGGAAAGCTGAACAGAGAATCGGTTTGTGGTCCATGCTAAGTCTGCTGCTGGGAGTTGTAGTCCACTCTCTCAAACAGCAGCAGTATCTCCACGTGCCTCGTCTGTGGAAACAGGTCCACGGCCATAGCTCGCACCGGACGAAACGGCGCTCCGTGAACTCTGTTGGAGGGAGCTCTGCACAAGCTGAGGATGAAAACAGTTCCATTAATTCAAAAACCAATTGTCTTACAAGAAAACTGAAGTATCATTTGGCCAAGGAGAAAAATGCCACAGATGAATCATTCTGATGGTTTATATTATTACGACTGGTGCTAAAATAACTCCTTTTAATGCATTCATTTTGATATATAAAACACTAAATATACAATTTCTCTATTTATAAAGGATATTTTATGAGCTGATGTTACCTGGTTAATGAGCTGGGCTATCTGCTCTAGTAGAGCCAGCAGTCAGCTGCTTATTGGCCACACTGCGGGTAGCTTTCCAATTTCAGTTTCTAAACAGTTGCCTTTATACATGTGATGGGCTGTGCTCCTTAGCTTCCACTGCAATACTGTTTTTATTTCTCAAAACCACCACAATCTTCATGTAAGCATCTTAAAAACTACAGTAAGCCTCTTTCAGCCAGCTGACCAGCAGTTTGCAGCAACAGGTGAGGATTTATTCCATCACCCTTCCCAGGAAAATCTTGTGCTTTTTTTGTGAAATTGCATCGTTTTAATTCCTTAGTATAGCTTGTGATCAGTAACCTGCCCGTGTGTAGCGTTAGCATCAGGAAATGTAGGCGCAGGTGAAACAGATCCTTACTCGATAAAGTTGGTCATGGCTGCCTTGGCGTTGCATGCCACGTAAACCAGCCTCTTCAGGTGTTCCGCTCTCCTGATGGCGAGGATGACCTTGGAGTCTGGTTAATAATAAAATTCAAACTTCTCATAACTACTCTTAAAAAACAACTACGTTTCCCATTTCTTTAGGCTATGTACTCACGCAGCCCCGCCCTGGGTGGGTCCACAATCGCTGTGACGTTGGGGGACACCAGAGCGTTCAGGATGTTGGGGAACACGTCCTCGGCTTTTCCGCAGTGAAACTCAACGTTACTCAGATCTTCGGATGCAAAATAAAAATTAAATATAACTGAGGCCGTGTTTTTTGATTACCCACCAAAGCCTTTAACATGGAAGCGAATGGCTGTGACGTCGTTTCCTGAGTCCTACCGTTAAGCTTGGCGTTCATTTTGGCGTCCTCCACCGCTTCCTGGCAGAGCTCGATCCCAATCACCTTTTTCACTCTCTGCAAATCAAAAGGCATGAGAAACCCGATGAACCCTTTTCAACATGTAGTTGCTGACCTCTTCTCCAAAATAAAACAACTTACACAACGTTAAAATGCGTTTAGTATAGCCGGACAGGGCGGAGCGATTCATTTAACATGAAGACGTGAAAACTACCCAATTGGTTGCCGTGACAACACAAACACTTACTTTGGCCAGCGAGATGCCGATGGTCCCCGTCCCACAGCAAACATCCAGCACTGTGCTGCCTTGATCGAGCTGAGCCCACTCCCCCACAGCCGAGTACAGCACCTCTGCAGCTCCTGTGTTCACCTGCAAAGAAACGGCCAATATTCATCAGACCTTCACTGCCTGGACAGCCAAGGAGGGTTACAGTGAGGATGCAGCGAAAGGATTTAAAGGAAATCTATTTAGAAAGAATGGATGTGTGTAAAATCACCTCGTGCACGTTAAAGTATGGTGGAGAATCTATGATGCTGCGGGCCTGTTTGGTCCTGAGAACCTTGTTCAGGTGCGTTTATCTCCTTTAAACAGAGCTCACCGTCTTATGATCAAGTCGTCATAGCAACTATGGGACGCTACATCCTACCAAGCAGTTGTTTGAGAAAAAGCCTCTTCTATCCTACCATCACAAACACAAATATGCTGCATCTACTAATCTCTCTGGGGACTTAAATTAGAACAGTGACCAACAACAGAAACAGCGTTCCCATGCTGAGGGATGCCAGAAAGTGTTAAGTGTTGTGAGATGATCCGAGGTTCTAAGTTATCTTTTGGGGGTTTTTTGTGGAAATGTACTCCTTTGTGGCTAATAAGATTATTTCTTTAATGTGCGATGGCCCTAATATAATTTTTTTTTGTGTGGAAAGAACGAGAATAAATTCATAATATTAAGTATGCAACTAAGAACAATTTAGGAATAAAGAACATCAAGAGAATAAGTCAGTCATTATCACAGTAGTTTTAAAGTCCAGGGGTCTCATTTCTACAGCTTGAATACACACAAAATGGGGCCTGAAACGTGCGTCGCTTTCCACGCAAAAGTTGGGCTCTATTAAAAAAAAAAAAACGTTAGGGGAAAATGTACGGCCCTGATAGCAACTCTGACTCCGGCTCTCGTTTTGGAGACGAGGAAATTGCCGATGCAGATGGTGAAGTGGTGAATTGCTGCCAAACCGCTCGCCGATTCTTAAATGCTCAATTTCACTCCATATCAGACTTTACTCATGGATCAGCTTCATCATAAGCATTCAAAACCCCTGTGCTATTCATACTTGCGCTGGTGACACATAAGAACCCTTCAAATAAATAAAACAAGGCCTATGAGCCGTCAAAATCTGAAATAAAAAGTCCTCACAGCATTTCATCTGGGTTTTCTACCATCCCATTCCTCTCCCTGATCACCAGGGGGAAACCTCTCACCCTCCCTCCTCCGACTGTCGATCTGAACAGCCTCAGGGTGGTTCATCCACCGTTCAAAACAAAGATCAATTTAACTTTTTAACAAGTTATTTTAATGTGGGCAACATATGCGGTATCACCTCTGATTTACACATTTAAGAAGATCCTCTGATTTTTTTTTCAGTTTACTAGTTTTTTTCCTCCGTGGTTGCCATTTCATCAGAATGAAAAAAAGCGATCAGCTGACCCATTTTCATCCACGTTAACATTCATCAGGCGCTTTGCGTTGACCATTTATGGTTGAATCAGGGCATGTAGCGGTCTGAACCTGAGGCTGAACTAGGTACTCAAACGTTCAGGTACAGCTGTGATCTACAAAAGAGAATCTGCGTGCTGGTTTTATAAATTCAAATATTTTTTTGCGTACGCCATTTTCTGTTTCTTGGCATACCTACACTTTTAATATGGACTCCACGCAAAGTTTTATAAACGAGACCCCTGATGATGGTAATAATCTGATGGTGATGTGCTAAAAAGATTTTGTATTTCCTCATCAGTAAAATCAATACCAAAGTACAACTTCACCAGACGCTCAACTTCCCATATTTTAACCTCAAGGGGAAGAGTTCGCATAAAACGACTACCTCTCTCTTGGACTTTTATGACTTTATTCCTCTAATTTCCACTGGCACTGTTATTATGGGGGTCACAGGCTGAAAAGTTCGGGAACCCGTTTGCGTATAACAAAGGATCAACGTGCGGAAAGCGCTTCAGAACCACTGCCAAGTCAGGTGGAGGATCTGTGATGCTGTTCCCCCTCCTTACCTGAAAGAAGGAGTGGGGGGAGATCCTGAACTTCAGGCCGAGCAGCTCCTCTCTAATGCAGCTCTCTCCAGCCACAAGCTCACAGGGCAGGTCCTCTAGGTTGGGAGATGTTCTGCAACCCCACAATCACACGATCAAATCTGCTACCCAGATTATTCTGGGGACCGGCTCAATCAAACGCTGATTTTACTCACCTCTGACCCTCGCGAACAAAATACAGCGAGGTGACGCCGCTCTCTTTCCCGTCTCCTTCAACAAAATAGGTCCTCATGGAGCTCTTCAGTGTGTTGAGCTCCTCTTCCTCGAGTTTCTACCAGTGAAGACAGACGTAAAGGGGCTTCAGGAGCGACACGGCGGCGGTACGTCGCAGGCAGCCGAGCTGAAAATAACCGTTCACCTGTGGGTTGAAGAAGACCATGGCCATGGCTTGTTTGGTCCTCGTGGTGCGGACAGTCAGCTGCTTCCAGTGGCCCTCGTACGTCTCAGGGCTGTAGACGGAATACGGCGTTGTCCTGTTTCCAGAATTACAGAAAAAGACAAGCATGAAACAACAAAGTACTGACATTTTCTACAGGTTCAGAGTTGGAACCAAGACAGCAACCTGTGTAAGCGAACATTAAAAGACGCCGCCTGGTGGAGGTTGATAATACGCACCTGATAAACTTCTGAAATTCCTGGACCACCCTCTTGGCCTCGGCGGACACGTGGCACGTCTCCGCCGGTCCCACCACCGCGCAGGAGCCTCCTTTGTACTTCCCCAAGCGGAAGCCGATGGTCTTGTCCTCGCCGTCGGCGCCCACCGAGATGAGGAACTCGCACTTGTTTCGGTAGCCCGTCTGCCAAGACCCGGAAACGGGAGCAGAAAAGAGACATGAAACCGGTTCAGTCGGATCCCTCGCTGATTCAGACCACTTGAGGCTGTGATTGGCCCACCTGCCTCCTGCGTGACCTCGAACCGCCGAGAGAAACTGGCGGATGCAGAATCTGGTTTCTACTAAAGATCTCAAGCTTCAACAAATTTCCCTAAAACTGTTTGGTCTACAGAGGAGCCGAGGATGGATTTTCGTGTATGTCCCGGTACTCCCAACAAGCCCAAATCTTCAGCCTTCCGCCACATTCAGAATGCACACATGGATATTTGACTTATGGTTGAACATCAACACTTCATTCTAGTCTAGGCAAAAGATGTTGTTCTAAAAAGATGTGGAGGGAGTTCAGATTCCCCTTCCAGGCTATGATCCCATGTTTGTTCAGAGAGGTGAGGCCTTTTCCTGGCACCACCAAGCCACTCTTACTCAGCCTTTCCCTGACCTAGAACATTTAGCATACGTACTCCTGCTTAGTTCTACTACACTGTTTTCCTCAACGCACTGCATGATCTGATCTCGGGACAAGAACTGCACTTAAATCATAGGGTGCAGACACATACCTGCGTCGGAGAGGGCCGAATAGCTTCGAGAGGACAGCACATTTTGTTGAACTTTCCCTTCTGAGCAAAGATCCACGGCAACATGGCCTTGTTGGTGCTGCCTATCTCCCTGGAAACCAAAACATCAGGGTGAGTTTATGCAGAGCGCGGACGCAAAAGCCGAGTGGGGCGGAGGCGTGCGTTAACAGGGACGCCGTCTTTTGGGGGCGGACGCAGCGATTCGGGGGTCGCTGCTGTACAAAGAGCCCTGACACGGATCAATGTAAGAGGAAGCGCCTACTTGGCCAGTCTCTGCAGGACTTCCACCACCTCCTGCTCCTTCATCTTCAGCTGCTCCTCGTACGGCACGTTCCACAGAGGCGTCACGGCGTTGGCGATCTGTACGCTGAGCGGCTCCTCTTCCTCTTCCTCCTCCTCGCCTGCCTGCATTCTCTTGGACGCCGGCGGCCCCCTTGCCGTCCTCTTGCTTCCTCTTCTTCAGTATGGGGTCCGCTTTGGGTTTGGCCAGCCTGACGCTCAGGACCTGGCCCTTCCACTGCATGCCGTGTACCATCTTCATCGCCTTGTCACGCTCCTCCTCGTTCTTGAAGGTGACAAAGGCAAACGTCTGCTTGCCAAAAAGCTTGATCTTGTGCGGGTTCAGGCCGTGCTTGGCCAGGAACTTCTTCAGGTCGTTGAAGCCCACGAACTTGGGCAGATTCCTGATCTCCACTTTGTAGATCTCTGAGGTGAAGAGGTCGTCTTTGATGTAGCGGTACATGTTGGGGTCAGAGGTGGCCTCGCTGCCTTCAGCCGGAGGGTCGGGCGTGGGGGCGTCTGTTTTGGGGTCTTGAGTGAGATCGTCAGGTTTTTCCTGCTCTGAGGCTGTAAGGTCTGGCGCCGCAGCACCATCACCACTAAGATCCGCCATCACGATACTGTGACGATACAAACAAACCGCAGTCATAATCATGCAGTCATCGCGCATTCACAAGAGATTCTCACGCTTCAAACATTGTAAACGTCACCAACATTTGTTTTGTTTTTTTTGTTTTTTTTTACAGACCTATGGCTTTAATCAGACGATATAATTCACAACTTCAATGCACCAGTGAATGACAAGTTTATATTACTTTTTCAAAGTTGTTCAATGTTGGTACAATGATTTCTAATAAATGTGTTGGCTGTGTCTAGGACGCTGAGACGCACCTACATCAACAGAAGTTAGTTTTGTCGTCTGCAGGAAAGCGTCAGGGAGCGCTCAGAAATTGACAGCTGGTGTTTAACCACCTCGGCGTGGACCGGGACAAGATTCTGTGGACATTTTCCACGTGGCTTACCTTCTGTCGCCTGATAACGTTGATTTCCCTTCCAGCTAAGCTGCAACGGGCGTCGCCATGTTGGTCCCGCCCAGCACGTGCAGCGTCAACTCGTGTGCTTCTTAAAGGGACAGCGTCCCCTTTTCGGACTCGCGCGCAGTCATCAATGGCCCGACCCCTGCTGTCTCACAGTACGCGTGTGCTTTATCAACAAGTTGATGGAGGGATGGAGGGAGAACTTCAATCCTCCGCCCTTGGCCGAAGTATAGCCTACAGACACGACTACTTGGGATCAACATGTCTACTACTCCTGCTATGGCAGAGGAAGTAGACATGTTGGGCACAGCTGCTTGTTTGGCAATCTGAACCTGAATCATGGAGGTCGGGAAGTTGACCTCTCCCCTGAGGTCATCATCACGTGAACCTGTCGTGCATATCTTTTTATTTCTGGGTGTTGCAAATATCATAGTTTCTCAAACCACAAATAAATAAATAAATGAGCCAAATGAGATAAGCGAAACTGCAAAATTTAAGATCACAAGTAAGTAATTATTTAAAAAAGTGTACATATTTGCCACAAACATTTGTAAAATAAAATAAAATAAAAACAAGAGACTCACACATGACTAGACTAAATCATGAAAAATCTACATAGAGACGACAAACATTTGATGTGAATTGTCTTTGTATAAGTGTCACTCCAGGTAAGATGTGTTTTTCTGCCAATTTAGATAGCCCAAATTCTGTGTGAATAATACGAATATCATACAAAACTGAACCAAGTTTCCGTTGTAAAATAAACTTTTTTACAGTCCCTCCTTGTTATTGTCATCTTTGCCCATTTTGTAAAGGAAATGACTTACATTTCTTGATTCCTTCATCATAGCTAGCATCCTCCTTTTTAACTAAATTAGAACAATGGATCTAACGCCTTAATGTCGTCACACAATTACCGTCTGGAATAGGCTGCACCGTATGAGAATGGTGGGGGGAAAAGGCTCATTTGTCTTATTATGATTCTAAAAAGAAGAAGAAGAAGAAGAACTTTAAGAGTTAGGACAACAACATAAAGTTGTTCATACATAGGTCCAGCAATCTCTCCTGGCTCCACTTCTTTATATGACAGCATTTTAATATTTTTAATAGCTTTTCCTTTATTTATTTATTTACTGTTATTGGATCCACACTGGGAATAGGAAAAACTGAAAGATAAATAGCTGATTCGATTTTTAGAAGATAAAGATGATTTCTATGGGGATTTTAAATTGATGTATGTTTCTAACAAGGCAAAACCTGCAGCGAATCTGCATAGCTGCAGTTTCTCAAAAAAAAAAATCCTCACCTTTTTGTTGTTTGTTTTTGTGTGAGTGTTTGTTTGTTAGTTCGGGAATGAAATATTACCACAAAATATTTACCGTTTTCGTGAGCAGCTTTCCTTATGGAACTAAAGTTAATAATGTTGCAAAGTGTTGATAAGACATTTTGTCTATTTTGATATTTATTTTAAAAATCAAAGGGTCAGACTTCCTGTTCCTGGGGCGGGGAGGATGTCCTCGCGCTGTCATGCGCAGAGAATTCGGCGCGCGAAAGCTACAGCAGGAAGTGAGAGCAGCGGAACACAAACGGCGGCCAGTTTCGGATCTGAACCGCTCGCTTTAACTTCCATAATCTGTTAACATCTGCTTTATTATGGCAGACCCGAAGGTAAGGGTACGCATTTTAGGTCGGGTAATACATACGTTTTTATCCAAAGTCAGAATTTTTTGACTGTAGTTGTGTTATGTGGCGGGAATTAGCCAAAGTTTAGAAAGCAAAAAGAGAAGCCGACGATTATGCCATTTTACGCTGCAAAAAAATGCATTTGGGTGGTTTTCTCGCACACAACACGTAGCGATAATTTATTTAGTTTCTCGTAGGGCTGTATGACACCTGCCACGTTTGGGTTTTCCTTAACACACCGCTTTAGAGTTGAGGTTTACGAGCTCGGAGAAGTCATGTGAAGTGTGCAGCATGTTAGCCTCATCACTCTACACACTAGCATCCTCAGGCAATGAATACAGTTTAATACAATATTAACATTATGACTTTGGTAGTTAATTGAACCGAGTTTATGCGCATACGTGGATATGCACCAAAGCAACTTGCTCTGTAGGGTCCTATTACCTTTGTCTGCTTAGGTAGCTAACGTTAGCTTGCTAATGTTAGCGCTCAAGATAAAACTCCGTTTGCTGTTGTATTTTATCATAGTGTTATGCCAGAGTCTCTCTTAGTTTTATGTTGACGTCGCCATGTTTAAGTTACCGCATGCTGTGTATTTATTAGTAAGCGTTCAAGCTGCGTAAAGGCTTAGCAGTTAGCTGTTAGCCCGCTAAAGTCGAGGCCTCTTTAATAAGCCGGCCAACTTTCCAACAAGTTGACAGAAAATTCAAGCGAAGCAGCTGATTGCTGGCAGGTGTTGAGTTAAAACGAGATCACGACGATCGGCTGCTACAAATTTCTAACACGTTAACTATTCATAAAAAAAAAAAAGACGTTTACCTAGTTTTAAACCTTCTCGCCGTTAAACGAATTACTGCTTTCAAACTTAATTGAGCATCCCTAAAACAAAATCACAGTTTTTGGTACTTGCTGGTGAATTATGGGAATGTTTTCCGTAATTTCAGATCTCTTATAGTCAAACCATACTCAGTAGGCTGTGGTCAGCAGGAGCAGCCACGTACAAAAGGCTTTGTCTGTTCCCGCTGTAGCAAAAGCTATACATATAATCCCCCCATTGAAACATGGCCTGCTGGTGCCCTCACTAAAATCACTTTGTCTCGGTTGATTTTTAAGATGCACTGCCATGCATACTTCAAAAATATGTTGAAAGTGGTTGCTTTTATGTGCCAGTCCCTTTTCATTGGTGTTGGATAAACTGATGTACTCCATCCCCCCCTCCCTCCCCTCAGGACCAGGAAGACCATGAAACCACTGCAGACACTGCCGAGGACACTAATCATGATCCCCACTTTGAGCCCATTGTGTCTCTTCCGGAGCAGGACGTTAAAACATTAGAGGAGGATGAAGAGGTGCTCTTTAAAATGTAAGTTTGACTTTTTGTCTAATCATTTCAACAGTTCAGTTTCCATCTTCTGGTTGGAGGTTAATCTATAGGAATTAGTTTAGTAGATATAGTTTTGAAGTCCCACATTTGTATTTTTTTTTTTTTTGTTTTTTTTATTCATCATCATCAGGCAATGTGATCGAAAACTTAAGTTCTTACAACCAAAGGTCTCACAGATCTTAAATTTAATGTAGTATAAGTTGGGTAATTATGTGATCCAGCTGCTAAATAGCTCTTTTAATTAGTTATTTAGTTAATTCACAAATAAGATTAACATTTCATCTTATAAAGACAACAAACTAATCCTCAAAAGCAAAGAAAATACACAAATAAAATAATGTAAACATCAGTTTATGGTTTGTCCACGGGCAAACAGTAAAGAAAAGAAAGATGTCAGATTACATTTATCTTATATTTACACTCTCTGATACCTGAATCCTTTACTGAGTTAACACGATTCCTTTTTCGGACTATAAGTCACACTTTTTTTCATAGTTTGACCGATCCTGTGACTTATATTCAGGTGCGACTTGTATATCAAATTTAAATGGTAATTCCTATTAACCAGTATCACTTTACATTGCAATGCTGCCTTTTTCCACCTGGAATCTGACTATACTACTATAAGCTGTATGCAACGAAATTTCGTTCTGTATGCACCCTGTACATACAAAATGACAAATAAAGTTGTCTGAGTCAACCAAGTAGTAAACATTACCGTCTATAGCCACAAGAGGGCTCCCTAGGCTTGTGAAAACTATCCTGCTCCTGTACCTCTTAAAAATGAATTGAAGCATTAACTTATAGACAACAAAGACTGAACACTGCATGGTGTTTCGCTGTTTCAGTCTGCATTCACGCAGTGGAGCGTTGCGTGGTGCAACTTAAAGGACCCAGACCGTGACAGAACCCTGATATTGGGCCGTCTGTGAAGCTAATACCAGCTAGCGCTAGCTACAGCTCTGTTGTTTGGGCGGGTTACAACTTCACTGATGCATGTGAGTTTTATGTTGCTCTGAAACATCCGTGTCGTACTGTTAGCTTAGCAAGTAGCGCTGTTACGCTCACGGTCAAATTACGATGCAATTTAGACAACTTTCAGCGTAACGTGCCGTTATGCTGAAATGCTCTGGATCAAACCTCACTGGTTGGAGTTGCTAATTTACCCCATTCATCCTCCCAGATATGTTCCATGCTATTCAGCCCGTTGTGATTGCAGCTGCGTGATTAAATAAGTTGGCTTACCACATTAAATGTCAGTTTTTAGTCTTGGATTGTGTGGAATAAATGTCTAAGTGCGTATAGCCCGCTGCGACATATAGTCTGGTGTGACATTTTTTATTTATTTTCTTTTTTTTTTCGTCTTTATAACACATTTTTAGAATGATGCGATTTATATTCCGGAGCGATTTATAGTCTGAAAAATACTTTATATTCCTTAAGATATAGTAGACAATTTCTCCAGAAATGTGGGTAAGAAATGCCCAGAGTCCCTTTCTGAATAACTACGTATGCACAAGACCATCTTACCTGCTCCTCCTCTCCTCAGGGGGATTGTGTGAAAGAATCTCCCAAATTCACTCTGGTCTTATTTCTTTCTCCAAAGGTCTTCCTCTTCTTCTCATAAACATGTCAGTTTCCTCTAAGTTCAACAAAATACTCAATTCAATTTTATTTATATAGCGCCAAATCATGAAACATGTCATCTCAAGGCACTTTACAAAGTCAAGTTCAATCATATTATACAGATTGGTCAAAAATGTCCTATATAAGGAAACCAGTTGATTGCATCAAAGTCCCGACAAGCAGCATTCACTCCTAGGGAAGCGTAGAGCCACAGGAAGAGTCATCTGCATTGTACATGGCTTTGCTGCAATCCCTCATACTGAGCAAGCATGAAGCGACAGTGGGAAGAAAAACCACCCATTAACGGGAAGGAAAAACCTCCGGCAGAACCGGGCTCAGTATGAACGGTCATCTGCCTCGACCGACTGGGGTTACAGAAGACAGAACAGAGACACAAGACAGACAAAAAATCACAGAAGCAAACATTGATCTAGTAATCTGTTCTACATTAGATGGTAGTAGCGGGTGAGCCGTCTTCTCTGGATGATGTCACAGTTAACAGAACGCCAGACCAGGTGTACCTACTATGAAGAAAAAGAGAGAGAGCAAAAAGTTAAAAGCTGAAATGACGACAGTCATTTCAATATAATACAATGCAAAACTGGAGAACAGTAGACTGAAGAACAGTAGAAATCAGTAGAGTGAGAAAATTAGACCCTGATGTCCTCCAGCAGCCTAGGCCTATCACAGCACAACTATAGAGATAGCTCAGGGTAACATGAGCCACTCTAACTATAAGCTTTGTCAAAAAGGAAAGTTTTAACATTAGTCTTAAAAATAGATAGGGTGTCTGACTCACGGACCAAAACTGGGAGTTGGTTCCACAGGAGAGGAGCCTGATAGCTAAAGGATCTGCCTCCCATTCTACTTTTAGAGACTCTAGGAACCACCAGCAGACCTGCAGTCTGAGAGCGAAGTGCTCTGTTAGGAACATACGGGGCAATCAGAGCTCTGATATATGATGGAGCTTGATTATTAAGGGCTTTATACGTTAGAAGGAGAATTTTAAATTCTATTCTTGATTTAACAGGAAGCCAATGAAGGGAAGCTAAAATTGGAGAAATATGATCCCTCTTGTTGATTTTCATCAGAACTCTTGCTGCAGCATTTTGGATCAGCTGAAGGCTTTGAACTGCATTTTGTGGACTTCCTGATAGTAAAGAATTACAATAGTCCAGCCTTGAAGTAACAAATGCATGGACTAGTTTTTCAGCATCACTCCTGGACAGAATGTTTCTAATTTTGGCGATATTCCGGAGGTGAAAAAAGGAAACTCTGGAAACCTGTTTAATATGGGATTTAAATGACATGTCTTGGTCGAAAACAACACCAAGATTTTTAACTTTATTACCAGAGGCCAAGTTAATGCCATCCAGATTAAGGGATTGATTAAGAACTTTATTTTTTGAAGACTCTGGCCCAAAGATTACAACTTCTGTCTTGTCAGAATTTAAATGCAGGAAATTTAAAGTCATCCAGCTTTTGATGTCATCAAGACATGACTGAAGTCGAAGTAACTGATTGGATTCATCAGGATTTATGGATAAATATAGCTGAGTGTCATCAGCATAACAGTGGAAATTAATCCCATGCTGTCTGATAATTTTGCCAATCGGAAGCATATATATAGTAAAGAGAATTGGTCCAAGGACTGAACCCTGTCAGTCCTTGGACCAATTACTTGGAAAATTACTTCTGTTGCCATAAATATTTTTCCATTAGTGCCATGGATGGCATTTGGACCAAAGCCACACTGATTACAGGGGATATTGTGTTTATTATTAAATTGATCTAGTCTGATTATGAATAATTTTTTTGAATACTTACAAATGAGAAATTCTGGTCTACTATTGGAAACATGCTTCGTCCCTTTTTCTTTTTTATAAAATGTATTGACTTGAGTTACTGTCATCTTCAGGGAATCTTGTGGTTGTAAAGGATAGATGGCATATTAATATAAATGGTTCACTAAAATCAATTAGTCTTTACTAACATATCAATATCCATGCAGTTGGTTCATCTTTGTACAAGTTTTGCCATTCTTAATTCTTCTTTTTCTGTTTTAAAGAGAAAAATACAGGTAATGTTGTAGGGCTTCTATAATCTATACCTGCTTTAGGTAGGCTTGCTGCAACGTTTGGGGTTAAGTTCACAGAGAACTGATTAAATTCTTCCACTGTTTTCTTTTTATCCTAAACATCAAGGTTGTTTTTAAACAATAATTGGGAAGACTTGTTTTCCCTTTATCCTTCATATAATGTTTATTATTCCCCGTGGAGTTTCATATGATTTAAAATTTTCAGTAAGTCACTACAGTATGGTTTAAGTTTTACACCGACCCAATTTTATATTTCTTATGTTTAGCATAAATGTGCTTGATTAGTTGCATTGTTTTAATGAGGTGCTGCTGTCTACCCAGGCGGGCCAAATTATACCGTTTTGCCTCTGAGAATGATCCTCCAGAGTGGAAGGAGAGGGGCACAGGCGACGTGAAGCTGCTGAAGCACAAAGAGAAGGGCTCCATCCGTCTCCTGATGAGGAGGGACCGAACTTTGAAGATTTGTGCCAATCATCAGAGTGAGTCAGCTTGACTAGTATTATCCAACTAGGTGTGGTATGCTCACCAGTCAAATCAAAAATGTTGAGGTTTTCAAAACTGCTAAAATCCTTTATGGTCGTTTTCACAGAATTGAACTAAATTACATTCACCTTAACTTTCCTAGGTTCCTTTCTTTCCTCAGCAAGGAAAGTCGCCATTGGCCGTCACTAGATGACGCCATCACCTAATTTGCTTATTTGTGCGTAGACTGTAGGAAACAGAAGCTTTTGGCGAGACAAAAAAGGCTATTAAAATACTTTAAATGTTTGGAACTACAGATAAACTTTATTATTATTATAATTATTATATAATTAATGGCAATTATATTAAATAATTGATCGCATTTTATACACAGCCTGAATCCATGTTGTTTGCATCAAAAAGACAGGGACCAGAGGCACACAGTGAATAAGTGATTTGAGCTGTTTGAATCAAATTCAGGGAACTATTTTAGTGGAAAAAAGATTAAAACTATATGACATAATATTTATATCCTGCTTTGTAAATCAGGGCAGAATCCCCAGCAGCTTTGCTCATGCGTTGTCCATTTATAATATGAAAACAGAGTGGAGCCGGCCTGCTCTCCTTGCTCTGACTGCAGGTGGCAGTGCGCCACGATCGATTACATGCAGAGGAAACTTTGGCTTCCTGTGGTTTAAAGTCCTTTTAATGAAATACGAGGGATTCATCAGACTGTTTGGAGCATATATTAACGCTGCGCTGCTCCTGGTCAACTGGCTGACAGAAGGCCGATGCGGGCTTTCTTGCTTCCAAGAAAGACCTTTTATAGGAATGTTCCTGCTGCCAAAACAGCACGGGTCCTGGTCTAAAAACTAGAACTAAGTACTACTGATTCACTTTGGTTTAAAGTTACAGCACTCGCATAACTGTAAGGGGCGTTATCCTCCCCACACATTGTTGCTCAGCTCTCCCTTGCTAACGTTTTCACCTTGTAAACTGCAGTCAGCCCTCTGATGGAGCTGAAGCCCAACGCCGGCAGTGACAGAGCGTGGGTGTGGAACACACTAGCAGATTATGCTGACGAATGTCCCAAACCAGAGCTCCTGGCGATACGCTTTTTAAACGCAGAAAGTGAGTATTTCCGCCAGGAAGCCTGTTGTCCATCTGAACATTCCTGCCTGCTTCAGCCGATGACCTGTATTTGCCGTCCACAGATGCTCAGAAGTTCAAGGCGAAGTTTGATGAGTGCAAAGAGGAGGTCAAAAAACTAGAAGGATCAGGTATGTATTTTAGATATTGCTAATATGGTTTGAATTCTTAGAAGTCTGCAGGTGTCATATTTGCAGAAGCATCTGAATAGCCCAGCTTGGCCACATAGGTGTCGATGGAGTAAGTTGGAAATGAACTGGGAGAACTAGAAAGTGTAGAGCATGCAGACTCACTCTGTTCTTTGCTGCCTACTCCAGCCTGGAACTTTTTCTGTCTGCTACATAAACATGCAGGATGGAACAATGCTAGCTCTGCTACAAGGGCTGGTGGTGTTGTTTTCTGCCACATTACAGCTGTTAGCTGTTTTTCTTCAGATTTCTGGTTTAGGGCCACACTTCTCAAGAGGTTGTGGATTCAAGACGCTTAGAAACTCTGCAGCAGTTATGGACATCTGAAAATGTTGTACGGCAAACTTGATTAAAATGTAGCTAATGTTTGTTTTGCCGCAGGCAACACTGATAGTGCAAACAAGGTGGCAGAGAAGCTGGAGGAGCTCTCAGTAAAAGATAAGGCATCTGAGGGAAAGAAGGAAGAGGACAAAAAAGAAACTGAGAAGAATGAAGACGAGAAGAAGGAGGTGAAAGCTGGGGAGAAGAATTAAAAACCAAGAACTTGCTTTGCTGATCTTCAGTTTTTTTTTCCAGTTTTTTCCTCTTTTTCTACAATAGACTCTTATGAACTGAATTTGGACTCTTGCATATTAGGTTTTTTTTATCTGTTTTGCCTCAAGATCACAAGTCCTTTAAGCCACTGGAGAAAATGAGATACAGCCAGTTTCTAACAAATATATTTTTTTTCTCTGACCCCGTTCCCACTTTGCTCAGTGGAAGCTCACACTTACCATCTTTACTTTTAAGAGTTCAACATTACTATCGCCAAACTGTGAAAAGAGGCTTGTGGTAGCAATGATTCCCACATTGGGGTATTTTTTTTTTTGTTCTTCTAAAGCAGAGTTCATTTGTAGGGTGAGAGGATAATGTAGCCTGCTCATTAGCAGCACCGGGTCAGGAACCAGGCTTTATGGAGGTGCATTGTGAAGGTGAAACCCACTGATGACTCTATTGGCCTGGGTGTCCTGTCCACGCTTCCACTAATAGATCACAAGGTGAAGACTTCTTTGAAGAGATCAGGTTTCCTCTTTGTTCAGTTCAGCTGACTAAAGTAGGAATTCACTGGACAGCTGGGGAGCGTCCGATTGCAGCGGGTAATGGGTTAACGACTGATAACATGCACTTAGTTAAGATTCTCATTTTTTTTTTTTTAGACTTCAAAACTATTAAGTCCAAAGTAAAAACGGTTTATTAATTTGTGCAGCTCTTTTCTCACTCGTGTTCCTGGTCAGGAGATGACGTTTGTATGTTCTAGCTCATAACATTCCCAGACTTTAAAGCATGTAAAGTGTATGTAACGGAGTGTGCCCCATCTGATCCGTGTGCTCATCACCCACTTCTTTTCTTTCCACCGAATAAGTTCCCAACCCTGACTCTTCAGTGCATCCAAGTGCCAGTGCATCTGTAAATACATGTATATGGATGAAATGTTGCTCTTCGTTTGCACTCAGATGATCTGAAATGTTTCCTCCAACTCCAAATAAAAGCTGGTAAAGATCACGCGTTTGTATCCGTGTATAAACTGCATGTCGGTAAACTAAGAGGTCTTTGCAAAAGTACATTTCAGCAATCTAGTTCACTTCAGAAAGTGATATAGATTTATTACAGAGTGATATCTTTGAAGTGAAATGGTTATGGCTAGAGCTAATCACTGTTTTTAATGGGAAGTTTGAGTATTAGGCCAATAAAGAGGATTATTGAAGAGTCAATGTGTAAAATCAACTTTTTTTTTTGTTGAGCTTTTTAACTTATGTTCCTTTGTCAAAATCATGCCTCGTGAAGTCTCTGAGCAGCGGCAGCTTCCTGTCCTGGAAAACAAGCAGCCATGTAGAGCGATCATTACTCGCCCCCTCTAGGAAGCAGCACGCCGCTCTGGCCCAGGAAACGACCAGCGATGGTGATATGAGGCAGGATGCCACCATTTCTGCTCAAAGCTGAAACCAAGTGGCTCTTTTAGCACCTGATCTGCACAGCAACAGCTCTTCTTTTTTTTGATACTCTGCTGTAGCGGCTCTAGGGCGACACGACTCCACAGGAGAGGCAGTAAATCCAAGCGTTTTTCTTCCATCTTGTAAAAATGGTAGCAAATGACTTATTTCATAATAAATGAATACTCTAGTGCTGGGGCCTGAAACCTTTACAGTCTAAAGAGCCATTTTGCCTACAGTCCACTTGAATTAAACTCGTTCAGAGCCGCAAATGTTGCCTGGCCTTTTGAAAAAAAAGTTTTTGATAAAGATCTACTGTAGGAAATATGTTGTCATAAAAGAAACACTCTTGTGTCTAGTTTGAGGTTTAAAAAGAGGCTGGATGGGATGTTATTTGTGAATAATGATGTAAAAAATTAATGGTTTCCAACATAATGGAAATATATTGATTTAAAATTTGATATTACTGGCACTTATAGCATAAATCTGTTGTGAAAATCATATATGCATACAGTTGAATTTGGCTTAAAAGCATGATATATACTATATATAGTATACCTTTAACGGGTCTGCCAACTGAAAAGTCCGTCCTTTGACTCCACTATGTACTCTCAGTACTTGGTCTGGACTCTTTTTGAATGAAATTCTGCATCAATGCAGTGCTGCATGGAGGAGGCCAGCCTGTGGCTCCACAGAGGTGTCCAGGGTGCCTGGAGACCCTCGGTGAGCTGGTGTCTTCACGATACCCCAGTTTCGCTCCAGTGCTAAGTCCTGCTGAAAAACAATCCCAGCATCTCCATAAAATCCTCCAAAGAGGGAGGCATTACAGCAGATTATTGTGCTGACTTTGATCTTGATAAAACACAATGGGCCAATAGCAGCAGATCAGACATCTTTTGGCCCTCATTGGAACCTGCATGTGGACCTCCAGCAGCCCTGATTCTGTGCCTCTTCATGCCTCCAGATGGGGAGCCCTGATCGCCAGAATATCAACTACGTGATAAATTTGAGGAACTTTTTAAAATGGATTTACTGGGATTTTTTAATGATGCCAAAATGCACATTTCTTTCTTTGAAGCAAAGTTAAGGACTTTGACTGCTGGGTGGGTCATAATTGTATTCACGTTTATTACTCAAGTAGAAGTATAGATACTAAGGTTTAAAATACCTCTGTAGAAGTATCAACTCAAACTTCTCACTCAAGTATTAAAGTACCAGTTTCAAAACAACTTAAAGTATAAAAGTAAAAGTAATTTAAGCTAAAAAATGGCATCAAGGATAAACTTAGATCTCCCCCCAAAAGATATTTCTAACGGAAATTATCACTAGTAGTAATTATGATGTTAATGTTGAAACACATTGAAATAGGCTGTTTCACCCACTTATGTCCATTGAATATGAGCCAATGAGTAGAATGCAAAAATATTAAAGGACCACATGGGTGCAATAGTGAGTATCAACATATGGGTCTCATAGAGCAGAAAATCTGATGTCTGATTGCCTATAAGTATTGTTGCAAAAAGTCAAACTTCAAAGACATACCAATAACCTCCATTTATTATGGACATTCAAGCTTAGGTGCAGGAATTGATGAGGGCGACAGATGTAACAACATCTGGACAAGAAAACGAGTGCATTACCCTCATACCCTCCTGATACAGTAACCCTTGTACGGTTGTCTATATACAGTACACTGTGTTGTCAAAATGGATGATTAATCCAACCGATTAATGAAAAAATAAAAAACTAACTAACAATCCCAAAAAATGCTATGTTCTTCTGCCTTTTCTTCTCATTCGACAAACAAGCAGTACTGCCTCACACCACAATCAAATTCACTCTGTCCGGGTGGCGCTATTTATCTAATTATTATTTTTTTTTTAGTTTTATTGACAAGCCTGAACGAAAACAAGCTGAAATAAAACAGAAGTAACGAGACTATTTTCAAAATGTAAGGAGTAGAAAGTACAGATAATTGCATGAAAATGTAAGAAGTAGAAGTAAAAAGTAGGCTAAAAAAAACAAACAAAAAAAAACAATTACTGACCAAAATGTATACTTAAGGTAACAAAGTATTTCTACTTAGTTACTTTACACCTCTGGTGGTGACTTTAATGTGCAGGTGACGATTCTCAAAAACCAATCTGACTCGGAGTCGGAAACTTTATTCTTTTAGGTCATTGGGAATATTTCCTCTTCACAAAAATAGGAACACATATACAGCTATAGTGTATTCTCCATTATACATATGTTTGGGAAACAAAGTTCAGCCTGTAGCTGATAGTCATTGTCCGTCAGGAATGGGCCCTGACTTGCAGCGATATCCATCCTAGGAAAGGAACCTTGGAGTAATGGCAGTCATCTTTAAGGTGGAATGACAGTTTGTATTCGGATACACGGTCAAACGAGGGGTTGAGTAAACAAAAGTTACGTTTTCATTTGTTCACCTAACCATTAGATTTGCCAAACAAAAGAAGCCCTGTTAACCACAGCCTCACACCAAAGTGTTTAAGGCAGCTGGGTGAGACCTTGATGAGGAAACCATGTTGGAACTTGGGTGTTGGGAAAGGGTCAACCTGGGCCAATGACAGCCACAGCTGTGGTAGTGGCGCACACAGCCCCTGGCTCGGAAATTTGGAGAAATTCACACCGATCAGATAAGAGGAAAGGGGGATTTCAGAACTTCCAAGTTCAGCTCATCTCGTCCAGCAGCTGTTTTTTCTTTTACCGCACGTTTTGAAAAGGTTCGCCCAGTCCAAAACGCCCTCCAGGGTCACTTTCTGCTTCGTCTGAATCTCACATTGCATTTCAGCATCACTCCACACACAACGGAGTTTCAGACACAGCTGGCTGAGCAGGAAACAGTTTCTCACTCAAAAAAAGGCAACAGTGGCTCTTCTTATAATGCGAACAAATCTAACGTGCCTTTTTTTTTTTTTGTTAAAAGGAATCCATATTTCACACTTCTTACAGCAGAGAAAAATGTCACTACGCTGTGCCAGACAGCCTCAGATTTTCTCCACTCTCCTTAAGCACAGATGTCCCCCCCGTTTGCTGTGTTTGTGAAGTCTGGCCACATTTGGCTTCGATAACGCAAGGCAGCTTTAATGAAATGCACATTCCTTGACTTGTAATGTTTGACCACGCGACTGTTCGCTCGTCATGTGACTGCTAACATTATTTCTCCACGACATAAAACTTATCAGTCACGAGTGATCGTACACCTATTCTTTCACAGCAACGTAAAACAGGCTATGTTTCAATTTAGACATCCACGATCTGATTGAGTTTTTGAATTCATAGTGATTTTATATTTACATACATTTATTTTGCACCTATTGGTAAAGATGTTAAAAAAAAAAAACTTAAAAGAAATTGATCTTTTGTTCCAGTAGCATAATTAGATTGAAAAGAGTACACTTATTCAGTAGGAAAAAAAATCCTTTTACATAATCACAGCATGACAGATCCTCCACCATACCTCACAGTGGACATTGGGCACCACACCTACTTTTGTCTCAGAACATCTTAGTAAATTTGAGGTTTTTATTTGTGATGGTAGGACAGAAAGGCTTTTTTCCCCCACCTGCATTACTCCCAATCAACCTGTTTGTGATGTTTTTAATGCTTGCTATAGAGACTTGGTGACAACAGGATGCCAGTGGACTTTTGTGTAATGTCTTCGTTCCTTTTTTCTGAATACATAATGTATTGACTCCTCTCAGGACGGAAGGACCATTTCACCCAGTATAACAAAAAGTGTTTCTGAACAGGATTACCAACTATAGCTTTAATGTACGCATAAAAAAAATATGTTTCGCTTGGATTTTCTTTTAAAGCAATTGTTAGGGGTACCGTTGATTTTGCCACGTGTGATTTTGATAAAAACAATAGTTTCTGTATTTAACGCCCACCCTTGTCACCTTACAACCACAAACATCAAATTTATTTTTGGTTCTAAACTAAGTCCTGAAATGTGAACAACTCACAAAGCACTGCTCAAATCCAGACACGACTATCTCCCCAAACTGAATAACTTTCAATCAAGTGAAAAAAAAATCTGGTTTAAATCATGCTACTGCAATCAAAGATGAATTTATTTTAAGGTCTGCTTTACCCATATCTATCAGGTGCTGTGTGAGCAATAAAGGCAACCGCATTTTAAACCTTAAAAGCCAATCCAGTCCCAGTGTGGATATCTGTATCAAACATGATTGGTATGTTTGGGAACTGAAAAAGAAATATCCCCTCAAATTAGGGAAAAAAAGGTGACCAGTTATTATTATCCCACATAAGAAAAATACTTTTTTATACTGTCATGATTAAAAGCACAAATGTCCTTACTTTGTTCCTTTATTTAAAGAAACATGACCTTCAGAGTTGCTTTTTTTTTTTTTTGGGTGGGGGGGCTGTGCAAATCTGGACTCATCTGAAACCGGTGAGAGATATTGTGACGAGGTATTCTGGTGTTTCAGAACACAAACATAAACAGCGCCGGTGTTACAGGTCAGGTCAGAACCACATCCTAACCTCTGAAAACGGAGCGTACAGGCCCACACTCCCCTATCGCAGAGGAGGGAGAGAGGGGGGCAAGGTTTAAGCCCTAAAGATCTGCGCTGAGACTCAAGAAAAAAAACAACAACAAACACATTCATGATATATGAATTCATGTCAACTAGCATGTCCGCTTGTTGCATTAATTCCTGAGAAAAAATATTCTGTAACAAACACAAAGTTACCTTCTTTTCTTTTTTTCCTTCTTTTTTTTTTAACAAAAATAACTGAATCTGGAATGCAACCATCAGACTGGATGAGGACTCTTTCACCTGCTCTTGACGCACCTGTTGTGTTTTTTCGTGTTTTTTTTTTACACTGCCACCATCACTTCTCAGAGCCGCGCAAACGTTCATCACAACAACCCGAAGACGACATAAACAGTACGGGGGGGGCGGGGCGGGGGGGCGAAGCACCATCGATTCTCGGGCAGGAGCCTTCTTGCAGAGGTCCACTTTCCAAGAGGTCTCCGGCTAGAGCTGCAGCTTCACCACAGACTGCCGGACTTCCCACTCAACCCAACAAGATGATGAGTCAGAAGTTTTGACAACAAAAGCCTTCACACACACACACACACACACACACACACACACACACAGCACTGCTTGTGGCAGCTATTTTTTTTTTTTTAATCCTTCTCCATCAGCACGGATTCCTACGGTTGTTGGTTTGACAGCCTCACGCCATCGGATCCTCTGATTGGACGGTTAACTCAAACCAGTCGGTACCAAGATCTCCTGATTGGACGAAAAGAGACTTCCTCCCCAGAAGAGAGGCGTCGTTAGAAGCTCACACGGATATTTCGTACGTGGTGCCTCCGACGCCTGTCACCTTTTTGACGTTACCGTGGCGCCCGGGGCTCAGGTGGCAGTCCATCTGCCCGTTGACTTTCATGGCGTCTCTGAGTGGAGAAAGAGAGAGAGAAAAAAGACGACAATTTAACACCAAAAGCAAACGTGCTTCAAAGAAGAGCCAAAAAAAAGAAAAAATACTGACTGCGGAAACATGCAGATTACCTGTTTGGAACTCAAAGAATGAAATCTAACAGCCGCACGGAGGGTTACCTCAGTGTGTGTTTGTTAGTGGAGAGAAAAGGAGATGGAAGACAAACAGGTGAAACGCATGCACGGGAAAAAGGAACGGGGACTCAGAGCTTTTTATTAAACGGACATCTGTGAAACAAAAAAAAAAAAAGGTGTTTTCTAGAAAGGCAGTCTTACACAGAAGAAGAAAACGTGTGCAACGTCACACGACGACAGAACAGATGAATAATAAATGGAGAGCACAGAAGACCGTAAATCAGACGACGACGCTACAGGTCGCCTCTGGAGTAACACGTTAGAGCTGATGGACCGCTGGCCGCCATCACCAGAACAAGCCAGAGTTTGCGGTGAGATTGCATGTAAAGTCCGACAGTTCCCACTGGATGGCTATAATGCATGCAGCCCCCAGGAAGGGGCAGAATGTCAGGATTCATACCTCTGGCCCCCTAACCGAGGAGAGTCTGTCCTCTCGTGAGCACCGATGTAGGAGAGTTTCTGGTGGGAGTAGGAGGGGGATCGGGGCATGGCTGGGGAGTGGGGCTTGTGGGTAGGGGAGCGGTAGGAGCCTTCGTGGCCGGGGG
Source organism: Fundulus heteroclitus (assembly GCF_011125445.2). Lineage (NCBI taxonomy): Eukaryota > Metazoa > Chordata > Actinopteri > Cyprinodontiformes > Fundulidae > Fundulus > Fundulus heteroclitus. Next base: position 40,267,653 of record NC_046372.1, on the reverse strand, counting down.
CCCTGCCCTGGCTGCTGTTGCTGCTGCTGTGATCTGTGTGTAAGGAGGTGGAGGAAGTCCTGGGGGCCCGGCCAAGAGTGGAGCCGGCGTGGCGCAACACGGGGGTCCTTTGGCCGTAGTTTGCCAGCCCGACCCCCATCAGATTGTCCCTGGAGCCTCCGTACGCCGGGGGTGTCGGGCCCCTGGAGCCAGGCCCGCGAGGTCCGTCTGAGAAGCCAGCGTTGGCGGGTAGGCCATAACCTGCGTCCAACCCGCCAGAGTCCTGGGCATAGATATGGGTCTGGGAGCGTCCGCGCAGCATCTGCCGCTTCTCCCTCTCCTCTTTCTCTTTCCTCTCCTGGATGGAGGCCATGATGGTCTGCGAGAGATTATCGTAGCGCACCGGAGACGGCTCCCTGTCCCGTAGGTGGGGGGATTGTCTGCCCATCCCCCTGGGCGGCATCACGGGACTGTACGTTTGAGCGACCTGTTGCCTATGGATCTCGGACTCGCGGATGTGGCACATTTTGGTGGGCAGGTAGGGTGAATGGAATCCCACGGAGGGCATGCCACGGTGAGCCATGCACTCGCTGGCGCCGGCTGGAGAGAGGCTGGGGTTAAGCAGGCTGTCGTAGGACAGACTGCCGTTGCGGTTGGAGAGGGTGTTCGGAGAGAAAACGCCCTTGTACGGAGTGGAAGCGAGCGTCTGGGGCGGCAGTGCCTGCAGCTGGCCCTTCTCCAGCCGACGGTGACCTTGCTTCAGGCTGAGCGTCCGAGAATTGCCGGGATCAGAGTCGAGCTGGTGAGGCGAGGACTGGAAAGTGCGGTGGAGCGGAGCGTTGGCGTACTCAGGCAGGTCGAGGTTTGGCTCAGATCGGTAGTCATGACCTCGTACGCCTTCTTCCAAGATGGCTGAGTTCTTTCGGTCATCTGGCATAATGATCTGAAGAGCAGAGACGGATAAAACACATTCGTAAACCTTGAAATAATAGTTTAGAGCCAAACAAAGACCTTTACTTACCTTCTCTCCAGCAGTGTGGTAATGGACTTTCGGCATGGTGCCAAATGATGGCCTGAATCTGTACATGGCTGGAGTGGAAGGGTGGGTTTTCCCAGAAAGAGAACTTTCTAAATAAAAGAAACACAAAACGAAGAGAAACACAAATGTTTTACATGAATGAACATTTTTCTGAAGTGGTGGTTAGTGGTGTTAGTGTACCTCACAGCTTTGCTTTTTATTTTGAAAAACGTTTCCTGAAGGTTGTGCACTTCATGGTACTTACATCCAGAGAGCATAGTTGTATAAGTGCATGCAAAATACAAGCAATGGGGTCAACTACAGTGTTTCTGTAGCTTGTGCTTGCATCTCCATGTGAAATACTGTCAATGTTCGTTTTCAAGGTTTGTAAATGGAGATCCAGATGTTATAGTGGCAGGGAAAAATATAGTACAGGACTGTTACTACGCCATTTTAACACTGGCTTCACAACTGGCAAAACGCTTGATAAATATAATTAAGTGGGATCTGATGTATATTAAGTGCATACGGAACAATTTCACTACAGAGGCTTTTAGGATGTGCATCAGAGCAACGATTCAGTCAGATATGAATTACTGTCTGACCGTTTGGGCAGAAACAGAAAGGTGTGCACCGCAATCAGAAAGATTAGAAACTCATGTCTTCAAAAATGGATACAAATTGAAACTTGCGCCATCTTTGGAGAGTTTTAATTAAATAAAGGAAAAATAAGATTGCATTTTCAGTTTTTCATAAGTATTTAAAACTTTGCATGGTTTGTCCCGTCTCCCACTGAATATATTCATTAATCAAAATCATAACTTGTAATGAGCTGTAACAAGCGGAGACTGTAAGATCCACACACAGGGAGCTACTTTTGGGCAGTCTCCTTTCTCTTCCACAGCAGATCTTTGCATATCAATCATCTACAGTTTTGTATTGAATATTTTGTTAATTGTTGTTTTGTAACTTAACTGGTTATTTATATGTATTTTTTATCTTCATTTCATCAACTTGCCAGAGATTGCAAATGGAAATCACCATAGGTTCTTTAGATGAATCTGGCCCATAGTATAGAATGAAGTGCTTAAGTTAGTTAATATGCATTACCCCTCTAGCATTTGTTTTTTACAAAAATCAATACATCTCCAGGCCACAAATTGAGACCTCATTTCAACTCATCGGCAAAGTGATCCCTTCGGAACAACTGCAGCGCTTTGACGCGCCACCATGTGGCAGTGGAGCTCTATGGAGAATCAGAAAGCGTTCCCTCCCTGACATAATGCAGCATGACACTGGCTCCTCGGGAGGTAACCTGCTGTTTACACAGATTTATTCATTACGGACACTTTATACCGTTGACGGGAACGTGGTTGGTACCATTTATACTCATTACGGCAGTTCTTTTTGTAAAAGCAATAATCGGTGGACCATCCATTAAGCAAAAGGCAGCAATTCACGTTGCAAAATTGCATTTTTTCTACTCTTTACACAGGTCTGCTACTGATTCCCTGTGGAGAGCTGCTCTCTTCACCACAGATCAAGCCAGTTCCCTGGCTCAAGTGCTAAACAGACCATTGACACGGGAATGAACAGTCATCATGCTGCCCACCAAGAGCCAACGTAAAAACTAGGACACCTGTGATCTACAGTTGGAGATGGGAAACTTGTCTCGGTGCAGTTCTGACAGAAAAGAGGAGCAAGGTCCAGTCGCGTATAGCACGAGTGGAGGGAGGTGCCGGGGTTCTTACCTTCACTCGAGGTCAGCTGGCCTTTCAGCTGATTATACCTGTCAGCTTTGGGGGGCAGCGGCGGCTGGGTTTCTTTGCCGTCCAGGCCGTCGATGCTGCTTTTGGACTGTGAAGAGGAGAGGGAGTGTTCAAGGCATCCAGAACAGGTGGGGGGGATTTGGCACATTTAACAGAGAGGACCATCTGTTGTTGCTAAGGATGCACTAATGCAACTCCCACAGAGGGCTGGATGAAGGAAAAGCTCAACTTGTTTAGATTAAATGCATTCTTTTTCTGAGGCGAGGCTAAGAAAGGGGGGGGATAAGTATACGTTTGACAGTTTTTCTGGGTTTTACACAAGTATTTCAGTAATTGAGCTTTATTCCTGTGCAACATTGTTACCCAGGTGTAGGAATCAGCGGTGACTTGCCCTTAGCAGCTAATAGAGGATTAGTCTGTTTGCCAGCTGGAGACGAGTAAGCTGTGGAAATCTAGAGCAAACTTCTAAACTTTTCAAACTCCAGTGATTTATCAATCTGTAGGTTATCATCTTAGCTTTGGCAGCATTTTCAGTATTCATAAACTGTAATGACAAAGTTCAAGGTGTTTAAATGTGTCAGCAAGGCACTGTAGGGGAAATGACAAAATCCCACAGAGTTGCAGAAGAGAAGCGTCTTTATACATCAATACAGTGGAAACGCATTCGTTTTAAAGAGATGCTTTTTTTTCTTTGTTTGGAATGAAACCGCTTTATGACGGCGACATTTAAATGGATTCTTGGAACTGGTTTTCATTTGAAGAGCTCCTTTAATTGGTATCATTATGTCTCTGAAAAACAAAGCTAAGTAAATCGGTTTCCATGTGGCCGACCAAAACAGATGTCTGACTGAGATATAAAACCATAAAAGTAAAACCTTTGCTTTTGCCTTTTTAGCTTAGCCATGCACTGAATCCGGACAAACTGTGCGACCTCTCCAGGTCACACTGCAGAAAGGGAACTAAAAGTAAGTAACATTTTGACTTTGTAAAGTGCCTTGAGATGACATGCTTCATGAATTGGGGCTATATATAAATAAAATTGAAATTTAATTGAATTTTCTTGAAATTGGATATATTTGTCCTTGATTTGAGTAGGTAAGTTTGAATTATCTGCCCATAGAATAGCATTTTTGCACTTAAAATAGGAACAACCTATCGCTATCATATCATTCCAAGTGCAGTATATGTAATTACCTTATTTTACGGGTAAAAATACTCATTCCATAGGCAGATTATCTTATCTACCTGCTCAAATCAAGGACAATACACCCAATTTCAAGAAAAGTTTACTTACTTTTGTTCCCTTTTTGCAGTGCATCACTCCTCACATTCCTTGTCTGCTCTTTGAGGCACTTGTATTTAAAGTCAAGAGTCTAATAGCGTCCTACATCAATCATATGGAAATGCTCTGACATAAATGACTTCACTATTGTGTCTAGGAATGGGAAAGTACAGCAAGAACTGAGCATATGGAGCGCTGTGATGGTGATAGCAGGTATAAGTGGTAAGTTCCAGACAGTGATGGGATGACACGGGGGAGCTTGGTGGTAACGGCAAGCTGCTCACCTTGGAGTTGATTATCGTGCTGTGCATGCCGTTGTCGCTGACCTTGATGGTGATCTGCCTGTCGGAGAGGTCCGGTCGGATGAACGGCGGCTGGACTTTCACGTGGGGCCTCCTCCTGGGGTCCAACACGTACCTGATGAAAAGCGTAGCACATGAGCAACCAGGTGTTTTATCTCGGACTCCTTTTTACCGACATATACTGAACTTTAGAAACAACACGAGGCCCATTCAGGCCCGGAATTCTCAAAATCTGGTACAAGTACCACCGTTGGCACTTGGGCTGCTTTTTGTGGAAAAGGTGGTAGCAAATATTTGCAGCAGAAAAGATTTTTGCGAGCCGAAGTGGACCACCATGAACCAGGAGTAGGTAGTGGTGGCCACTTCAGCTGGGTTCTCTTTACCTCTCGAGACAGACCTTCAAACCCAACGTAACCATGTTCTAGTTCCAATTTCAAAAACAAGTGGGATTAGCCAAAACATATACTCAGTGACCAGGCTAACTACTACTGTTGTAAACTATTACAAAGTATTTCTCTGCATTTTGTAGTTTTAAACACTGAAGCAACATATTAGTTAAAGGGACAGTGTGTAACTACTTTGGCTTTTACGTGTTTCCTATCTGCCTTCTATATGAGGACATCCAATCGTGGAGGAGGAGTATAAAACAAGCAAAGACGACCGTAGATCATCCTACTTGCTGCTTTCTGTTGGAATGGAGGACCATCCATACTTTTAGCCCAGTGAGAGGGAAAGTAACCACGAAAAGTAGTAAAAACGGGAGAAATGAGAGTCTATATTGGCGCAGCTTTTAGTACCAATCAGAGAAAATTCATGAGGGAGCGGGGATTTAAAATGAATGTGGAGGTTGAAGGCTTTCTTCTGCACAGGTAAGTTAATGCAATATAACAGTGATGTTTATTTTGGCCTTAGGTTAGAAACAGGGCAAAGTAGTCCAGCAACTACTCTGTCCTACCAGGAGGCACGGCTAGTTTGTTCATCTTGTCTCCCTCTCAGGGAGTAAGTGTGTACGCGGAGGGGCGGAGTGATATCACTCCTCCTGTGGCTGTAGCACAGCACCAGGAGCGGGTCTCTTTATAACTTGTCTAGTGCTTATAGTCGCTTATTTTAGAGCCCAAATAAGAGACTGCGTGTTCAAATATGAAGCACAGAATTTACAAGCAACTTTATTTCATTTAAAAAAAAAAAAGCGACTCTAGATAAAAACAAGTCCAACAGCCTGTTCTGTTAAGATGGATTACTAAATGATCGTCACTGACGATCACTGGATGCTTTTCAGCGGCAGGGTTTCCTTTAACAGTCAGGTCAGACACGCTTCAGTAGATCCGAAGTCTTCCAGCAACAGTTTAACTAGCAGGTACACGTAACAGAGCGTGTCTTCAGCGTTCATTTGTCTCTGGGATAGCTCTTTATCTCGCCTGGATTTCAAATTGCTCCGCGTTTTAAGTACATTTCTGTTAGAATAAAAACCATGCTGACTGCCTTTGCTTCCCTTTAACAGTTTCTGTGCAGAGTGAGTGAAACCTCTCAGCCATCTGCCTTGCCCCAGGGTTCTGCCGGCTGCTTTCAGACAGTAAAACATACACAGGATGCCGCTGCAACCGTCCCAGTCCACGTGCTCGTAGTACGGTCTGTGTTATCACCGCAGTGACTGGGCGGGGCTGACTCCGCGCAACGGCATAAACGTCATGGGCTTTTAATTAGACCCAAACCCCCAGCACATGTGTGCATCTGGATTTATGTGCAGACACACGCTACAAAAAAAAGTATTTTTTTTTTTATATGCACACAGGCATAAGATTGCGCGCGCACAGCAGAGTGTAGCATGTTACCTGGGTGCCAGGGGACTGCATAAGACATACTCCACGTTGCCACAGCAACCCTTGGTGAATGGATTTACTCCTCCACGAAACTTGCCCGTCACCTGAGGAGCACGATGCGTCACTTAGCAAAGAAACAAGGTCAACGCACGCACAAACATACTGGACAGATCATATAATACAGGAGAGAACAATCTGAAAAACGAGAGAGGAGAGGAACGCACTATTTCTTGCTACAGTTTGTCTATAGGTGTCAGTTTGCTATCTCTAAACATGGGAGAAAATAGTGGCTGTGTGTAGATTTTAACATAAAGTCATTGACCCGCTGCGTCACCTGTTCATTAGTTGTTCGACCCCGCGCTACCAGCACCATGTGGAAACCTGTGAGGCCCATAACTGGAATGAAGAAGAGCCCTGCTATACACATCACCACCATGCTGGACACACGGGTCAAGGCAAAACATTTATAAAAAAAACACAGCTCTGCGGGGACATTTATAACAGGGCATGTGCTAAAGTCTAGCTTGGCAGTAGTAAAAGGATACGTGACAGTGGTGTGAAGTCCTCCCAGCTTTTCTTTGTGGTGGAGGACAAAGATGAGGCCGAAGGAGAACACTCCCACCATGTGAACGCTCAACGACAGCAAGAAGAGGAAGAAGTAACGATAGTTCCTCCGACCGATGCAGTTGTTCACCCAGGGACAGTGATGGTCGAAGTCCTGAGGAGGGGAGGAAGTATGAAATTCAGCATTTTACACTCCGGTGGCAGCTTTTGTGTGAAGTCCAAACATTTTCAATGTGGTATTTTCATGCTATTGAAATGATCAGCCTCCTCAAGCCAAGGTCTGCAGAGAACTAGCCTGATGCCTACTTGTTTGATAATGATCGTCAAACTAAATTTCATGTGTCTAAAGAAAATAGTAAATACTTTTTGATTTATTTCTTTTTTTAAGAAAAGGCATTTATTCAAGAATTTATCCCCAAAATATTAATTTGGAGACAGAAATCTATTTAGGAGCTTTTATCATACGATCTAAAAGTTTTCTTAATAGCGAATTTCCTTATCTAAACAAAAGAGCCTAACTCCTTACTGGCAAGATATATTTACACTATACAACAGAAGAAACTATCTGTATTTCTGCTATCAAGGACTTTCTAAATGATGTAGATTTGAATATTGCACAGAAAACAACATTAAGGTATTCCATGTGCAAATTAGCAAAATTAGGAATAACTGAGCATAACTCTGACCTCTAGATGGAGGCAAAGTAAATTTTTATATGATCCTTGGTGTGTGTAGAAAATGAAACTACAGCCATTAGTGGGACACATACACATCCCCTTGACTCTGTGGTGGTTTGAGGCCAATTTGCGACAACAGTCTATAAGGGGTTAAAAGCAAAACTAGAGTTTAAAGTTGTAGACAAAGATCCAACTTTTTCAAGTTAATTCCAGATAAATGGATCAAAAATAACTTGAATTAGTTGTGCACAGTAACACTGTGCACAACTAATTCATCAGGAGGTTGCATCAGGAGGTTCACACTGTGAACCTCCTGATGCAGCTCTGGTTTCTCCGTCAGCCCCAGAGTCATACATTTTAAAAGACAATTCTACCAAATTCTAATCCAATTCGGGTAAAAATCTAAATTTGAAGAGTGACAAAAAATATTCTCTGAAAATAAATAGTATATCTGTCATATTATTCTGTCTGTTAGCAAATAAAAAATTATAATTGTAGTCTAATTTAATGTCAGACAGTGAGGAAAAAATGCTTATGGGTCTTTTTACACAGCATATTTGAACACATGGTTGTGACATTCTTTGGCAACCGTTCAAACATTTATGTGCTATAAGGGTGTAATGTGTAGATAATCTAATACCTCTTTAGTAGTCTTAATTTAATTTGTAGGAAAACTTTCCATCTGAAATCTAAAAGAAAAGGAATGCTGGAGCAACATGTTCTGGTGTGCTGCAAGCAGATGTGGAGCAACGTCCCGATACGCCTGTGAATTAATTTCTGCCCACCTAATTTAGTGTCACAGCAATATGGGATTTTAAAAGCCGATGCTAATAGTATTATATGGATGAAGTGGCCAAGAGCTTCCATTTATGCCAGTAATTATAGTCTCTAATACGGGTTTCTTGCCAATTCCTTTCTGCTCATGGAAGATAAACCAATATCCAAGCCTATATTAGATAAAAACAAGCATCATTTCAAGAAGGCAGCTGAATCAGTTATGTCCGATTTGTGATAAATGTTATTTTTAGCCGAACTTTCGGTGTAACCCTGATACATGTTTGGATTGCATGTGTGCTGAAGTGGTGCAGAATTTGGGTCCACACCTCCACACAGTTGTCACAGACGCTGCAGTGCGAGCAGCGAGGCGGCCTGTAGAAGTGGCAGGTGGCACACCACTTCATCCGCACCTGAATGCCTTTGATCTCCACGTTTTTGTAAAGCGGCGCTCGGAAATCATCGTCCTTGTCCTCATCCTCGTCAGCTGTGGGACACACACACACACACACACACACGCACACACACACACACACACACACACACGTTTACAGACAAAGACATTATCAGAGCGCAGAGATGCACATGATGGATTGGGAGGAAAATCATTTAGTTCACTCAGGGGTGACGAATGCGGACGTAGAGAAAGACACATGGTTTTGATTTATGACTCCATCCGACAGGGACAACAGGGAAGCGCCTTAAACGAAGCTCATCCCTGCTGTTAGCCGTCTTCAGAGAGAGCAAACACACAGAGAAATGAACATTTCGTTGGATGTGACCTATTCAATCCGCTGTGAACATTAAGACAGATTAATGAGTATAATATGACCCATGTGTAGAATGACTAATGCTTTTTTTTCTACATGCCAGTTTAATAGGGATTTATTTGAGTTTTTACCTAAAATAGTAACAAAAATAACTTTCAACTACAGTATTTCCTATTGCTTTTTTTTTTTTTGTCCCGCTTATGCAAAGCGAACCTTGTGACCGAGAGCCTTTTTGTTTCTTTAGCTGCAGCAGAAAGGGGAAAACTCTTTTATCAAAGAGTTACAGTGAAGCTTGAACTTTAGAAAATAATTTCACAGTAAAATAATAACTGCAGGGAGAGCCAGGTAGGTACCGTGGCAGAACACAGACAAAGGCATGCAACATAAAAGCAAGAGAGATTGGGAAAGCAAATCAAAAGAAACAAAAGACAGAGCACAGAAATAAGCAGCTCTATAGAAAGGGACTCGCTGCGTTCTGTCGGCTCTCAAGTCGATTTAAATAGATTTTAACCGGGAACAGCCAGCAGAAACTGCATCGTGCATTTTCTCTCTGAGCTTCTCTTCCATGTAGTCTAATTGAAATGGTTAAAATACTGGCCCATTTGCTACATTTTCTAGTACTTTTCAGCATTTAATCCTCCAAACAGGAGACTTGGGAAGGTACAGTGTTTTAGTTAACGTGCTGATTTGTATTGTCAGATTTTTATCTAAATGTTTACTGTGTCTAAATTGCATTAGTGTAAAAGTACAGTCTGATCCTAACAACTGTCATTTAGATTTACTGCATGTTTTATGTTGGTTGTTTTCGAGGTTTTTCTTTTTAAATTATTGCTCATGTGAATCTCATCTGAAATTCATAGACAGAGATTAATTATTTTTGGCATATGTGAGTCACCAGACACAAGCTGAGGAAGATTCATCCTCTTACTAGATGACAAACGTATAAATAGCAACAAACAGAAACCGCTCTGTTTGAATGCTATAATTTTGCTCTTGATCAGTGTTGCCACACATCAGTTTTTAGTGGCTAGCGGCTAGCTTTTACCTACTTTTGTCAAAGCCAGTAGCTACAACCCATAGCTGAGGGACTTTATCAACCCAAGCTTGGCAGCTTTGTTTAACTATCATTACATTGATTTATTCCCTAAACATTATATTGGTTTTACTAGAAACTTGAATAGCAGCTAAAGTTAGACGCACAAAATCAATTTGTGTTTTTAAAGCTAGTCTTAGGCTACGTTCACACTGCAGCCTGAAGTGACCCAATTCCGATTTTTTTGCCCATATACGACCTGTATCTGATCTTTTTATGACAGTCTGAACAACACAGATCGGATTTTTTCAAATGCGACCCAGGCCGCTTGGATATGTGTTCCTGAATCCGATATGTATCTGATCTTTTCAAATGCGACCTGTGTCTGTACGGCCGGGTCGAATTTGTCCGACCTGTACGTCACCGATACTCGACAAATGTCACTATTCTGCGTCCTGCTATGCAGAAGCGGGAAGAAAGACGGCACCCATGGCGGACTACAATGAGAAGAGCAGTCAATGGACGGAAAGCTCAGGTTAGAAAATAAGGACGCTTGCTACGTGTGACGTCATTGCGTCCTCGAGTGCGCATGCGGGACACTTCGGTTGAACGCATTCAGTTCACACAGGAGATCACATACAAGTCGCATATATTTGGAAATGTGAACGGACACGCAAAAAAATCCAATTTCACCAAAAAAATTGGAATTGAGCATTAAGACCTGCAGTGTGAACGTAGCCTAAGTAAAAAGTTGCCAGTTCTTGCGTGAGCCTGGATCCAATGAGGTACGGAAAATGCTAAAAAGCTTGTGACCCTGCTTTTTATCCTGGCGACATGGCTAAACAATCAGAGCTAACTTGAACCGTGCCATAAAAGTTGCTAAACGTACCCATGATCGGAACGGGGCAGGATTTCTTCCTGGATGCAACAAGCAGCGGAAGAATGTGGCAGGGTATTCGAGCCATCACAGACTGCAAAGCATCCACTTCCTGAATAAGCTCATCAACCACTAAGAAATAGTTTGATGTACTCAACACCATTCCCGCATCAATATCTGCTCCTTGTCCTGATGAGCAGCCACTAAGACTGGCCACCGCTAACGTCTGCAGAGCTCCAAAGAGGGTGAACGCACAGAAAGCAGACGTGTACTGAGCCAGACGAGCTCAGTGCATGTGTTGTCCAGTTGGAAGAGATTCTCAGACATCTTTAATATGTTAAATATGTCAAACAATATTGACTGAAAGCTGATACAATCATCCCTCTACCAAAAAAAACAGCAATCTCCTCCCTCAATGATTACCGTCCAATAGCACTCACCTCCCTTCTGATGAAGCGCTTCGAAAAAGCTAGAAAAATATCATGTTGCCCCCAGATGCTTGCAACACCTTGGAGAACACTCACGTACAAGTGTTGCTCCTGGACTTCAGCTTCGCATTCAATGCTATCATCCCACAGCTCCTGGTGAGCAAACTGCCCACCTTTGGCTTCGGCGCCCCCTGTGGAACATGATATTTGACTTGCAGACCAAAAGACGTCAGTCTGTGTGGGTGGACAATAACTCCAACAATGTAATTTCTCTTCGCACCCGGCTCCCTCAAGTCGGCGTACTGAGCCTGCCCCCGTTCACCCTGATAACACGACTGCTGTCCAGGTCTAATACAAACCACTTTGTGAAGTTTGAGGACGACACGACAGTAGATAGCCTTATCTGTAGTGACGATGAGAGGCAGGAAGTGAAACACCTGGTTGACGAGTGCAAAACCAGCAACCTCGTCCTAAAAAGATCCAAGAGATCATCACTGACCTCAGGAGGAGCCATCCCTGTCTGACAACTCTCATCATCGCCAACACCGCAGTGGAGAGGGTGAGAACAGCTAAGTTCCCGGGGACACTGTGGCCTGGTCTCATCACACCAACGCTCTGGCAAAGACAGCCCAGCAACAAATGCACTTCTTTTGCCAGATGAGGAAGGTGTACCCCTCCTGTTCTCACCACCTTCCACAGGGCGTCCTGACCAGTTGCATCTGTCTCATCAGGAGCCCGCCGTGTCTCAGACTGGAAGGTCCTGCTGAGGGGGGTGATCATAACAGAAACAATTCTCCCATTTAAGGTGTTGCAAAAAACGCTGCCTGACCAGGGCCCAGAATATCACCAAAAACACCTCCCACCCACCCCACAAACTGCTCTGTCTTCTGGGGTCTGGGAAGACAACACACAGCCTACGGTGCACAACAGTCAACTACTTCCCTGACGCCATAACATCTCTGAACTCAACTGAACCCCCAGCCCAGCGCCTTCCCCACTCCCCCCGTCTCCACCACTCACTCCAGGCTGCCCGCAGCATCATACTGCCATCATGGTGCTAAGTTTGCTCCAGGGATGTATCACCCCTGTGTCTCTTTAGATTGCACATGGAAAGAAAGTTATTATTTGACAAAGTGAAAATATAGAGTTCCTTTACAATTCAGACTAATCATGTCATTTATTTTTGACATGATTAGTCTTTTTTATGCACAACTTTTCCTTTCAACCTCTTTAGGGTTAGTTTTGTTGGAATTCTGTTAATTTTATACTCAAAAGGATGCTGCTGCTTTTGTTTCTTCACCTTTCCAGAGCCAATGCAATGAAGTCTTGATATGCATTTTATGATGCAAATTTTATGATGCAAATCTGGATGACAATCAGTCTAATTCTAAGTCAGTCAACTCATCCAGCTGATACCCCTTCACTTCTCTGGACCCAGTTTTGTACCCAACTGTTCCCAGTTTGTCTCCACTTCCATTTTAAACCCATACAGAAAAACCTTTGTAGAAATCTACTTAAACCCCTATGTTTCACTTTATTTTTATGATTCATGTTCATAAATTGCCATAAATGCTCAAATCTCAACTATAATTTATTTAATTATATCTTATTTGTAGAAAACCATGTATTGAACCTCTTCTCAAATTAAATGTCGTTCTCCCTCTCATTAGGGCCAGGTACTCATAGAAAATATGACTGCTTAAGAACATTGATCTAACAAAAATAACTAGGAAACTTCCTCTTGGTAGAGTTTATTTACTGGAGTTACACAACAACGCTTTCTTATACTAAAGTGTACCGTGAGCAAATTCTAGAAAATACTGGAACTAATCAGTTGTCCAAGTAGAAAATGTCCTGGCATGAAATGATGCGTGGTTGGCAGTGAACTTCTTGTGGCAAACCGTTCAATTTTGAGGTCAATTTATTTCAGGTTAGTAATGCACAGTACTAGAAATGCAGGAAATAGCAAAAACAGGAGCTCACCTACTGTAGATAGATGGATCTGAGTTCCTGGCCACGTGACAATCTTAATGTTTTGCTCTCCATGAGTTTATTAGAAAACTAATTAGATTCCTGGCTCATAAATGCTTCACTTCCATGGTTGTCAAAGTGCTTGACTAGTACCGCTTGTAATATCTTGGTTATTTGCAGAGGGACTCCACAGGCTATTCACCAATTACAATACCAAGCTAATTGGCTGCTAAAATAACTTGTTAAGAACAACACATCAAATATTCTTACTGCAGCTAAAACATTCTGACAAACTCACAAACATTTAAGTGTCATTAGATTTTAAGTTAATCAAAAAGACAGATTAAATCTTGTCCCGATCAGGGGGAAGTTGATGTTTAAACACTCTTGTGGTTTGTAGCCGCTTATTGTGCAGAATATCGAATGTTTCTGAAAGCGATGGGGTCAAGGCATACGCATATCTTGCTCTGGTCAATAATCAATAATCAAGAAGCTTTATTGACATTATGTGTTACCATAATGACATTTTGGTGAGGCAGACACTGGCTCAGAATGCACGTAAATACACATAAAACGCAGAAACAACAAGACATTATTTTCATCAATCAAATTGATTGCACTGGCCAACCATGTCACTCACCGAGGGGCTTATGTATGCATACAGTCTTTAGCAGCTAATGGACAAATTTTCAAGTCAAATAAATCAGGTGACAGACTACAATACTGTGCAATGAATTTAGTCACAGACTTGAGCAATACACATGGATGTCTAAACAGACATCCCTGAGAGATTGAGTGTGCTATTAAACATTTGCAAATAAGAGGCTGTATAAATGATTTGATTTAGATCAGACCAGAAACCTGTGTAACCATTAGTGTGTTTGTAACATGTAAGAGATTATGAACTGGACTGATGGTTTCTTGATCTTCAGCAGGGGACGATAGCCCTCACAGCTTTGAGAAAGACACCGTTTTTAAGTCTGTTAGTATTTGATTTAGTTTTTTGTTCCTAAATTGTTTCTCTGATGGAAGTGAGACAAACAGCGCATTGGCCGATTTTGGGGGGGGTCTGTGGACGGCATCCCAAAATCCCCTGTGCTGTCCTCACCACCCGTGCTAAATTCTTCCTCTCCTGCACTGTGCAGCTCCCGTACTACACTGTCAGACTGAGACACAAAATGCTTTCTATTGTAGCTCTATAGAAGTTTTTTTTAACAACATAGTGCAAAGTCCAATCAGTTTCAATTTCCTACGAAAGAAGAGCCGTTGTTGGCCCTGATTCACCAGGTGGGAGGCGTCCAAAGTCAGAGGAGATGTTAATGCCTAAAGTTGTTGTTTTAACAACTGTTAATCAACCCTTTTATATATACAAAGATCTTATTGCAACTTTGCTTTGAATATCATCTAGAATTAAACAGAAGTGTTTTCCCCCTTAGATTTCTGTTCCATCTAACAAGTCAAACACTATAAAGTGCTGCAAAAAAGCGAGCTGCACCTCTGCTAATTTTGACCAATTAAAATGAGCAAAGTAAGCCTTCACTTGAACGATAAATGAGAATATAAATAAATCCTTTTATCGTGAAGCTGTAGGGAGAGTCCTGGAAACCTCATCAAACCATATTCAATTCAAAAAAATAAATGTCCCCAAAGGTAATGGAAATCACCCAGAAATACAGAAAATATTGAAGATTTGGAAAACGTGCTCACTATCAAGCTTTCACACACACTTTGACAATGTGGACTAGATATTTTTGAGCATTTTATGTGCCAGCGTTTAATTATTAGAATTTTGTCTGGGATGCCAACAAAAATGACACAAAGAGACCCGTAACAGCTTAAGGCCTGAAGAGACAGACACAGCTTTCACAACCTGCTGATTATTACCCCTTTGACGAGAAAAATGGCAACCTTCTCCTGACAGGTTCTTATCATTTCTGAGCACATTGCAGTGAAACACCGGGTACTGTAGCTCAGTGCTGCGATAACCGTTCCGCTGATCAAATATCTACTTTGTACCCAAGGACCAACAAGAACGGAAACATTAGTCATTTTCATCTCCAGCAGTACAGAAACTATCAGAGATAATATATAATGACAAATTTGGGAAGGCAGTCAGGTCAGATGCGAGTACAAACCTCGGGGGTAAATACCGGGGTCCATGAAGGTTGCCATGCTGAAGTTGGCCAAGACAAAGAGGAAGACCACGCCATTGTAGAGAGGCACAGCGGGAGAGATTACCTTCATCAACCAGGGACACCTATGGACACAAATAAAAACATCACTGTCAAACCAGATGGCCTTGACCCAAAACATTTGCATGAAATTTTTTTTTTTTTTTTTTTTATTGTTTTGCTGCAACCACAAGGCTTTTGCCAAAAGCTCAACTTATTGCACAGACTATCAAAATGCAACCCATCAAAACACAACATAATTCAAATCAGTTTACTTGAGATAAACACTCCTGATTTATACCAAGCAATCTTTTATCAAATCAACTTAATTTCCATGCACTCCAGCTCAATGCTAGTTATAATCAAACCCTCTCCGGTCCAATTTACTATACCAGTTGGAAGAAATGGTTTTATGTTTATGTGGCCATTCTGGATGTATTAATGTTGAGCTGTTCACCTGTGTTTTTAACACAGCCACAGATCTGTAAGGAGGTTTGGTTAGATAAAGGATGTTTCACAGACAGACCATCGCTCATGCCGCCATACTTTTTACCACAGTGACTCCAACCCTCGATGCCATTTGCACAAATCTTTGCAATTTACCCTCCGAACACGCCACTTGAGGTTATTCTGACGTTTGAAAGTAAATTTCCTGTTGCTTGAGCCCCGAGTTTAATCTTCAGCCTATAACTCCTCTCCTTCTCCAATAGTCCTCCTTCGCGTTGTTGAATTATTCAGAGCCGCGGCTGCAGAAAGCCACTAAAGCTGAATACAGAGAGGTGCTAACTAAGAAGAGCGGGCCTCTCTCTGCACAGTCAGCCAGGTCTGGCCAGCAGCTGTGTGACACCTGGTTGGATGTTTCATTTCACTACGGCACTAGCAGCGATCCTGGCCCACTTTCCTCAGGTGTCTTGCAACTATTCATTTTCTTTCTCTCAATGTTTCTGAATCATCGCAGCTGAGGCAGCCAACAAAAGGCTGCTTGGCGCCCACCGCAAGATAGCCGTTAAAATCCTAGTGACAATGTCAGGGTGCTAAACTGGAAGAAAGTGGTACATTCACTGAGCTCTGCTTCCAGATATCGAAGGCTACAAATGCTAGTTAGCAGGACTTATTTAAAAGTATAAGACCATTTCCAGAATTTCTACCTTCTCCCTCTCACCAAAGCAGTTCCAGTGCTAAACCAGGGCTGGCACTGGAGCATGTTGTTAAGGTCTTCTATTAAAAGGAGCAGCTTGGTTCTGCCACAGCCATAGAGCCAGCCCGGTGCCACATCATGACGTCACCTCAATGTTTCTAGATGAAATGTTTGATCCTCCGTCTGTTTTTGAAGACGATTAGGACCTTTTGCAGCTTATCATGGCAGCACATTGACCCTCATCGCTCCTTGAAGTGCAATATAAAAAACAAGTGGCTGAAAAATTGAAAAATAGTGAGCTCATGTTTCAGCAACCCCCCCCCCCCCTTTTGTTGGATTGCAGTTTTTTTTTTTTTCAGATTTAGGCAAATTAAAAGGAAAAATAACCACTCAGAGACTCACACCGATTCTTGCATCTGGGTATGAACTTGCGTGCTTCTGGGGGTGCGTATTAACACGAGTGCTATTAGGTTTTGCCTATTAGCTGAAACATTTTGATTGGTTGTCACTTTGAGCTTCTTCCCCAGCCTCAACAAAAACCCTTCTTTCCTCTGGAACAGCTTGAAATTGCTGCTGAGATAGTTTTGGTAAACAACCTGATACAACAGAACATCTATTCTGGCAATAGACAGTTACCAAGTTTCCATTTAGACAGAAAAGTTCCAACGGACTAAATAAAACCAGGACTTTACTTCTCTTCTCTTATGAAATATTTCAACTTAACCTAATTACAACCAGTTGATGTTGTTTTTTAATAGTGGCTATTGAGTGGGCAATCATTTTAACTGGTAGGGGGAAGTACAGAGATGTAAAAAACTACTTAAAGGGAAATGTTTGGATTTTTTTTTTATGCGGTACGTCTGCTGTTCATTCAGGCTGGATGAGAGAGTGAGACTTCCAGCAAGTAACAGGAAGGTTGAACACATCACAGTACAGCTGTTTTGATTTATCCTTTTAGGCTTTCCACCTCACTGAAAAGGAAAATGCAGACAGGCTTTCAGAAATGTCAGAGCTGAGGCAAGAACCTCAACTCTTTAAGGAGTACAAACATGAAGCCTGCGGTTTTAGCAAGCTCAACCACGCTAACCACAAATTTAGGATGTTTAAGGTAAAGAGCTTAAAAAGTTAACTGTGCCATTTCTACATGTTACTATATCAATGTTCTGAACATCATTGGTAAATCATCCATCATCAGCACCGGCAGATCAAAGTTTTAAAAACCCCGGAGATCAGCCACAAAACTCTGATTAATGTATCTCCTGATGAAAAGAGTTATAGGACGTGTGGAAGGTAAAAGTTTCTGCAATTTCAAACCAAAGAAAAGAAAAAAAACACAGGGTTTGGATTAAAGGGTTAAAATAAGATTAGAAATGGTTTCTGCATCTACACACATCCACTACACCAGGGGTCAGCAACCTTTACACCCCGCAGAGCCATTTGTGCCCTCGGTCCGGCTAAACAAATTTTGTTTAGAGCCACAAGCTCTTGTTTTTATAGTATACTATAGGACATTTGCTTACATTTTCAATTAAAGATCAAAAGTTTTTATTATTTAAACCAACAGTATTTTTATATTTAGGTTTAATGCACTTTCTTCAATTGGACATTTGATGAAAAACCAAGTTGTTTGCAACCTACTGCAAAAATATACTTCATTTATCTATATTAAAATATTCCATACACCACTAGTTTCTTTCTTTATGGAAATCTTATGCATATATTGCAGAACTAAATGCATCCTTCATCTAGCAAATTTAAATTACCTTTACATTTAGAAACATTAACCAATTTCCCCCCCCCACGCATTTTAAGAGTTTTTAAGAGCCAAAACTGAAGGTGAAAAGAGCCACAGATTACAGACCCCTGCACTACACGTACAAAGACTACCTCGTGACATACATAAGCCTGCGGAGAAAAACTAAACAAAGATTCCAATAGAGATGTTTCAAATGTGTGTCACTAGCTATAGATTCTGCATATTATATATATATATATATATATATATATATATATATATATATATATATATATATATATATATATATATATATATATATATATATATAGTTTTTTTTTTTTTTTCTTTTTTTTTTTTTTTTATCTGCACCATTAACACCAAGTCAAATTCCTTGTAAGTGCAAATCTACTTGACAATAAACTTGATTCTGATTCTCAGAACAACTTACTGTTATTGTAATGTTTTTGAGTAATTCTTCTACACTGTTATATTTGGTCCAGGTTGCATACACTGCAATGAATGCCAGCACTGAAGTGCGAGTTATAAAGTTGTAGGCTGCCTCAAAATAAACCATTGCTTCGTCACTGAAGTCATTCAAAAGGCTTGGCAAAAACACTAAACTGTCTGACTCCCGGACTGGAACCTTCTAAAAGTCCGTTTTATCGGCTCCGACTCTCTGAGCGCAGCTTCGGTCGCTCGTTTTTTGACAGATAACACATTTACTTTTTTTGCAAGAAATAACATCAAAGTGGATCTCTGTGGAATTGCCATCACTCAGCGGGCTCTCGTGAGCAGCAGCGCTGGGCGGTCGTCCCAGCTTTGGCAACAAGGAGGCCCGGTGCAAATCTTTCAAAGCATCTTCACAGAAATGCAACAGCAAGCAGTCTCAGCATCTTACAAAAGCCACACGTTTACCTTTTAAAGGCTCGTGTATTTTTGCCCACAGTGGGAAGCTGCTGGGCCCCAGATAGGTGGCTGCAAAAAATAGAGCGCAGTTAATGGAAAAAGTTCAGTCGCCTGGAAGTTGACAGCGTGGGAGGATGAGTCTAATTAGGGGCACACACTGGCTGGTTAACGGTGTAGGAGTAACAAGTAAACACACGGCGCTTATAAACACTGTTTACTAGTCTATTTTACTGCGTGATGATAGAACAAGGGCAGAAAACCGATCAGCGTGTCAAAAAAAACAACAAAAAACTGCAGACAAACTCGTTTATTTAGTGGTGCTCGCTGCCGAGAGCGCAGCAATGTAATGAAATGGACTGAGTTTTAATTCCTGAGGCGGGCCCAACTAGAAGAACAGGAGCTGGATTCTTTGTGATAATCAAAATGCCTGGAGGCAGAAAATGGAGAGCGAAGCAAGCAGCATCTGAAAGAGCCTGTGTGCAGATGGTGAACATCAAAGACAAAGTCACAACAGAGGTAAGAAGACAACAATCATCAAAAGGGGAGCTGCTGAAATCTTCATTATATCACCCGCCTGAGATATAAGTCAGGTGATATCTGCTGATGTGAATGTAGAGTAACACACCGTAAAACCAGGCGTGTTCAAAGTGTAATTTCATAGTAAATAGGACCAGAGAATGCACATAACTAGGTGCTGCTCCACCAAACATATCATTATGTAACACAAAATGGCCACAAAGCTTCTCGATTCTTCATCTATCCAGTGACCTTTTCTCACAACCAGACTGTGGTGAAGCCAAATCTGCTTAGATATGTTTATTTAACTTGGATAAATACAGAAGGGGTTTTTGTTTCATGGGAAGAGTGACCCAAACCCTGTTCTCTCACTAAAATCAATTTAAAACAATGCTTTTTAATTTTACGTTTTTATAAAATGTGGATGAAAAAGTGTAACAGAGCCCCAGCCTCACTGAGATGTAAAACCAACGGATGGAGGACGAAGCCCTCTAGCTTGAGATGGGGGAAGTAAGGGGTTATTTACATTAATAGTTAATAACAATAATGAATAATATTTATGTTAATAATTAACCTAGAAGGAATTTATCAGTAGCCTGATAATCAAGCAATGATAATTAATGATCATCCATTTCGTAACATGAAAGATCTGCCAAAGCTCTTTTCATTTTTGCATGGATATGTGTGTTACAGTAAAAAAGGAGAAAATTAGAGTTCTGTTTTTAGTATTTTATCCCAAAAGCTCTGCCTTTGAAGTCATTTTTATCCGTTCTATTTCAATCTGAAAATGATCAAAGCCAGTCAACCAGGGGATCATTTTAGCGCAGATTTAGACCTGTATGCCATACGCGGTATTGTTATCAGTGACGTAGAGGAGGACAGACTGAAAGAGGAGCAGATGTAATGAATTGTTCCAGACTTCTGTGCCCAGGACGGGTCAGAACCTTAGGGGAATGCCAGAGGACTGCCCATGCACATTCATATTGACCTCGCATCTTGTTATTCATGCTGCAGATCCACTGTTGGCATTCTAAGTCTTTGCCTTGCCGACATAATATTCCTTCAAAAGTGGACAAAATTATTAAAAGCTAATTTCAACTAATATAACAAAAGGTAAAACTGAACAGTCGTGTGGAAGCAAAAATCCTAACCGTGTGGGTGAACACGGGCAGCACGAGCATTTCTGCCTCGTGACCGTACGTTATAAAAAGATGCAAACAATATGTAGAAAATGGTGAAGGATGGAGCAGAACCCGCCAAACTAAAGCTCTTAGTTGTGGAACAACACTCCGCTGTAGAAAATAGCTTTCTTTTAAATTACTTCTGACTCCTCCGTGCTATAACTTTGCTTTAAAAAATTACTGACTTATACTGAGAGTAGCTGGCTTTCAGTCTTCTTCCACCACCAAAGTCCACACTGAAGAGGACTGTGATTGGCTCGTTAGATAAGCCTCGTTTACTGATCAGGAAAAAATCTGATTTTTGACCTTCTGACCAGCTAGTGACTGGTCAGAGCCAATCAAACTGAAGATCTTCTGATTCTGGTCACCAGCCAGTGTTCAGTGCTTCTCTGTAATAGGCCATAATAATTTCCTTGTCTGAATCAGAGCTTTTGATACATTCTAGGAAACACTATTTTTTTTGTTTTGAATATCCCAAACTGAGGTGAGCTACAACCCTTACTGTATCATGATTAATTATCACCAGGGTCACATATCATAAGCTCACAGGTCCGTTGCGGACAACAGCTTTTGGGCCGTTCTGTCAAAATGGCAAAAGAAGCAAACTGACCCAGAGCTGTGCTGAGCACATGTTAGAAAAGCTGAATGTATAACAGCAAAGTTATTCTGTTTTATTATCATTTGATTATTTTGAGCTGCAACTTATGTCTGTTATGGGGCACGTAGGATTTGGAAATGCTGGGAGCCTTTTGGCAATCCCAAAGGTAAAGTAAGGGTCTACCTTCTCTAGGGAAAACACACTGAGACTGATGTGTAAAGCTGGTAATGCTAACCAGGCTACAGTCAGTTCAGAAAGTCAAACTCCAAACCATTCTGCAGCCGTAGATCTCTGATCGGAGAATCTCTACAGTGCGACTTTGTGAACTAAAATGAACATGGGAAAGAAAACGTCTATTTATGACAGCAAACAAATACCGCAGAAGATCCACGGTTACCGCAGCCTGTTGACGACCACTGCAACAGCTTAACGTGTCCGTCGTTATCAACCTCGCAGGATTCAGAGAAACAGTTTCGTGTTTATAAGGTCAAGCACTCAATCGCTAGAGCAGATGGCTTTAACTAAAGCCCAAAATCTCACTGGTGACATCATTGGAGACATGGCCAAAGGGTCCGAAAAGAAGAATACTGTACGCTAAACATATGTTTTAGCAATCTTTTCACATTTAATGCGTTCTTTAAAAAGCACTTGCAATGTTAGTTCTTTTTTCCTTGGTGACTTCCAGTCACTAATATTTTATTTTATAAGGGTTAAGGAATACTTATAAGGGTATTGGAAAAGTCACTGATCAAAAGAGAATGTCCAAAGCGTATCAAGCTTAAACATATTTCCTCTATCTTATGTACAAAAGTGTGTGCTGTAATATAAAACACACAAACTTAGACTCCTATCTACACATTAATTTAATTTGTTACAGTTGTTGAACTATTTAACCTGTAAATACCACCTTTTAGAGCTGAAGCTGAATCTGGCAGGCACCTGTAGCACCAAGCAGTGCTGCTGGGCCGCTGGTAACAATTACAGTGATGTATTCAGCTCATGGTGGGAAAGCCATCCTATTGATTAGCTGATTAAGTCTGAACCCAGCAGGACTTGCATGGGGGACGTGTTCTCACATAGATCGCCCGCTGAGACGCACTCATCCAGAACCTCTTGCAAGGTCAGGTCTCTTCTAATTATGATGAGGGTCGTCAGGGAAATCGCAAAAAAAAAGATGATTGCGTCAACAACACCAAGTTATAGTATGAATTATTTTTTCCCACATTTCTATCACCATCCGCACGAGTTCTTTGAAGATTTTTCCAACATTGGGCTCTGATGGATGTTTGCTTCTTTTTCCCCGCTCTCCAATTAGGATTCAGAAATGTCAGCATCGCTTGCGCCCAACTGTCTCGGGACGTGGCGATCTCCTGAAGCATTCAGCAACACAGACACACCAGCACACACAAGCGCGTTGTCGCAGGAGACAGAGGCGATTTTTCTGATGGCGTGCAGCCGAACAGTTCTAGGAAGGTCAGGCGAGGAGCAGACCTTCACAGATTCACAGGGCCGGCGTCATTCCTAAACCACAAATGCCAGAGCTGAAGGATTTTTCTGTGAGCTCTAAACAGAGCATGTGCCAGGATAAGATTCACCCTTTTTGTATTTGTAATTTTGCTAGAAAATGTTAAAATAGATGAACAATGACTTCACAATTGACGTCATAATTCTCTCCAAAACGAAATATTTTCTTTGACCCCAAAATTTAGTTTCCCTCCCATGATGAGATCTTTACAGACGATCATCATTGTGTTCGAATCAGTGGAAAAAAGGCCAGTACCCCCCATAATGTCATACAAATATGGGTCAGAAACATGGGTTAATATCTTTATATAGACCTATCCCTCTATTGATTTATAGATCAATAGTTTGATCTATAAATCTATAATTTTTCCACCGCCTGTGGAAAAATTTAAAAGAACAAAGCCAGTTCTAAATCAAATGAGTGGTTTATTGTCATTGTGTAACCATAATGAAACTTTTGTGAGACACCGGCTCAGAATCCACATGAACCAAATTCAAAGAGTCATGAAGCCACTTTTCTTACCTTAAAGCCTCATGGTGTTAACATGGACATTAAAAATAATATTGACAAAATTAGAGACTTAAGATTTCAAAAGGATTATTACTGAGACGGTTTCCTTCTGGGAAAAATATCTCTTCTCAGTTTTAGGCCTGGCCTCAACAAACCCATGCCACTTTAGTGATATTACCTTATCCAGCGCGCCTCCCACACGCATCACGCACTGCCATAGGGCCCCAAGTGCCAGGGAGAGACCAAAAAAATTAGGCTTGGTAAAAATCTTAAATATTGTAGTCATATAATGACATATTTAAGTTACAAATGTGTAAAGAATGGACCTATCCAGGGTGTACCCTGCCTTTCGCCCATTGACAGCTGGAGATAGGCACCGGCACCCCTCGCGACCCCATAAGCGATAGACGTGTTAGAAAATGGATGGATGGATGTGTAAAGAATGTTACTAGATATAAGCAATAAAAAACTATTTGCTCAAGGAAAAGAGGAACGTCACTCCAGTCTTTCCCGTGGTGCTCTCTCCATGAACCCAGTATGGAATGAGTAGTCAAAAAAGATAGACTACAGGCGATGCTTTAACAAAGTTGTTAGAAAAACCTAAAACCTAGGGCTGCCAAAGTTAATACAGAAATGCACATTTATGCAATTTTCTTTTAACCGTGTACATTTTTGTAATGTGCCATTAACACACATGCTTCTGTGCTTTTTGGGACCTGGTCTGCGCTGAAGTTTGAACCTTATTTCGTTTTCTGTTTCAGCCGTTTCTCCCATTTCTTAAAAAGTCACGGAGACAGCTCCAGTCTGCCCCGCCTCCTGTCCACCTCTGCTCCCCCAGCACAGAGCTGACAGGAAGAACCTCCGGAGTTTCTTACCGTTGTAGACAACAGAAACGTAGCAAAGCAGCATTTCACATGCAGTTACTCACTAGTGAAGAAACACTAAACTTTTTTTGAACAAATAAGAAAAAAAAGGTGAAAAATTATAAATGCAAAAGCAGTGATCCCATGTTCAGCCTGTTACATCTGTCCTGATTAAAAAAAAAAAGATTGATTCTGAACAGCAGTGTTAATGTCTGTAAATGTAGAATAATGAGTAGAGGTTCTGCAGACTTTTTTTTTTTTTTAGTTTTGATGAGCTCCTCCTAATTAATCTTTCTCAGGAAAACATACCTTGTCATTATCATATAGGTCAGTTCTCCATGTAAGTCTAGATCTTTTTAATGTTTTGAGGGGTTTGCATCAAACAAATACAATTTGTGTAAACAGCACAAATGAGTCTTAGTCTAACAGCTCTTTATACGATGAGTCCTGATTCTGTATTCCATTCCATTTGTTTCCTCAATTTAATCCCACTTAAATTTGGTTGTCTTTGTTCATTTTCCTCCACGATGGGTAAAACCCAGATATCTTGTGTGGATGTCAATGCACCATTGTTGATGCAAGATTAATTAAACATTTTATCAAGATTAATTAAACATTTTATCAAGATTAATTAAACATTTTATTAAGATTATTTGTTATCCTCTTACTTATTTTTGCAACTGTTTTCAAAACATTAACATCGAGAAACATACTGAGAAATACTGCATTATTGTTCATTTCCAGGTGGGGGGCAACCCAAAGAATTTGCACTTAGGCACCCAAATAGCTAGCACCACCCCTGATCATGTCACAAGCCTCTGTGCAGAATGCGGTTCCCTGTTGGATGCACTAATGCTAGCCTGCAGAGTCTGACCTCCGTTTCACTGTGTAGTGAAGGACTGTTCAGAGTGCTGCTGTGATCTTTCAGCTCTGCTCCAGTTCAAGTCCTCTTTGAGACCTTTTGGAGCCAGGTCAGCATCACAGCCGTGATGGTTTTCCTAATCTTCCTCCAAAACACTAACATCCACTTGAATGTACGGCAAGCGTTGTGCGCCAAAACAATAGATTTCTTTTGAGGTGATATCTTTTTTACTAGCGACAGTCTCCGTTCTTTAGCTTCACCACAAATCAACAGCTAAGCAGTTAAAACATGGACACAACTGGCTAGTCCAACAATGATCACAAACACAGTGATCCTGAATGCACATTCAAACTGGCTCTGGAATGGATAAAGCAGGCTCACATTATTTCCTGCAATGGCCTTGAAGTCAAGCCCTTTAAAATGTATGGACTCTGCGTTGAAATCTGGACCGACTGCACTAAACTAACCAATTTAAACAGGTTCTGGTGTTTCTCTGAGAGAAAAAAGTGGTTAAACGCTCTGCCAGCAATAAGGCGGAAACTGGCTGACAGCTGCAGCAAATGTGTCGTCAAGATGCAACTTGCTCTGGAACATTTCACCACACATCCGTAGGGGTGTAAATGTTTATTTGAGCTTATAATCTGTATAATTTTGACTCTGATAATAGGAGGAAATCCACAGTAAATCTAAACATGAACTAAATTCAAGTTTGTAAAAATGAATTTAGCTTTAAGGTTGTCTAAAATTAATATGATAATACTGCTGATGATGAATGTAAACATCTGTCCAGCAGTTCCATCTCTGTGTCTTTATGCCGGGGTCTCTCTGTAACAAGTCGGCTTTGAACTTGCCTGCATGAATCCTGCAGGTGAACACTTTTAAACTCAGACTTTTATTGTGGATAAAGTTTTTTTTTTTTTAATCATTGTTGAAATGCTCACACAGATCTCTGAACAAAAACAAATCAGAAGCAGAGAACGAGGTTCTTCTTGAGTTCGGGGAGCTGACCAGGGGCCTTACGAGAAGGTCGCCTCTTCACACGGCGAAGCAGAAACCTGAGAAGCTGCGAGGCACGCTCATCTCCATCTGCATTGCTTGCCCAGAGCTCAGCGTCATTTGCATTTTAATAATTGCGTAAGGAGGCCACATGAAAAGCAATGAAGTGCTTTGCCCCCGCCGTCTGCCCTCAGATATATTTCCATATTTATCAACCCGCTGCCTGGTGAAGAAGACTTATTTTGCCATTCAGCAGAAGCGGCTCGCACACTACATTGCAATCAAACTACGCTGAATGACGTTTGCTGCAAATTTTACTTGCAGTTTGTGGTTTACCCCTAATATTGAATCTGATACATATTGGATAAAGACACAGCCATATATATATGAACTCAGAATACAAGAGGATTATTTTTGGCAATACTCATTTCAAATGACCAACTTGCAAGACAATGAGTGTACAAAGAGGCATGTTTGAAATACAACAGGTCACGTACTGGAGCATTTTACCCCCTGAACCTTTGATTTGACCAGATCCATCAGTTGTGCGAGTTTCCGCTGTGCTTTCCAGTATCGTGCGGTTTAGATAAATTACCTCTGCTCACGCTGAGAGGCTCACTCCTCTTCAGCAGCCTGCAGGATGGTCTCCATTTGAAAACCTAATAAAACTAAGACGTGAAATACGGATAAGATCGCCGGCCAATATGCTGAATTCCTGTTTTAAATTGGGGAAACACACAACTGTTTGCAGATATGATAACTAAACGCTGTACTTAGAAACTGTTGGCATAGAATCAAGTCCGCAGTGTGATTTAAAGCAACTGAAATCAGATCTGAACACTGATCTCAGGTTGATTCACAGCGGTTTGGGTTTAAAAGCTAAATACTATTGATTCAAACTTTGCTAAGATGTGTAAGTCTGAATGAATTGTGGTAATCCTGAAATTTTACTGATACATTTATAGTAAGAGAAGAAAACATTTTTGCCGCTGTGATTTTTAGCAGCAAAGACGTAAGCTCGGATTGTGACACAGCGATTTACACTGAATATTGCACCGAACCCTGCGGAAAGGTGGAACTGTGACAAACTTTAAACACGTTTCGCCTACACAGATGTCCTCGTTTACGCGCCTGGTTCACACAACAAGATTTTAAAATTGTCAGCTGATTTCCAAAACCCTGACAGACATTGCACATCGCACTAAAAAAAAAAAATCGTAGATAAAACAGGTTTGCACGAGCGCCGTGTTGTGTCCGGTCACACGAGTTTAGCGTCAATAAACATGGCCGCCGAGGAAGGATAAGCGGGAAAGTTTGTGGACTGAATATAACAGAAAAAAAAATTTAGAAATGCCGTTGGTCAAAGGAGTGGAGACAGTGTGAACCGGGGCCCCACGTTTGCTGCACTATGATATGGAGGTGAGTTGTGTTTTTCTTTCCCTGGGTCTCCCTCGTCTCGTTTTCTGATTGGCTACACATCACACTAAACAGGCGGTGTGGTCATTTGTCCTCAGGGAAAACCTCACACACTAGAATAACCGGGCCTAAACAATCCAACATGTTGAATATCCCCCCATTTGAGGTTGGAGCGGTCCCAACGTTGTTCCGAGCGGACCGGATCACTCTTAACACACAACACACGGCAGCAAGATCTCTTAGGATTATCTTTAGATAATCACGATTATCAGGATGTCCTTATGACTGTCGGAAGGGGAAGATCGGCGCAGAAATCGGGCTAATTCTTCTGCTGAAACAGAATGCAAATCATTTCTAAGCTGAAGGAGTTCAAAACACTCTGTGAAATAATTAAAGCCTGCACGATGTGACCGTAAGCACCAAAAGGCCACGGCAGCATCTGGTTCTTTAGAATTGCTCAGGGATACTCCTTCCCGGATGATAGTAACCGTTTCACTTTGTGTCGCCATAAAACATTTTAACAGCATCGGTTTAAATGCCGCGCTTGCGTACAAAAATACCACCCCACCTACGCCTGTTGCATGATTTAAGTTTTTAAGGATGAAATATGAAAAGGAGAGCAAAAAGTGAGGCGAGGCGAAATGCTGGGAATGCATTCAGCATCCCCGCCCATGGATATGGATTTCTAAAGTCACTTCTCCCTCACAGGGCTGATTTCTGCGCAGTTAATCTGATTTCGCTCTGATTCCTCGTGTGGAAAAAATGGTGCTAAAAGTGAGACCTTAGAAAGCCACCCTGGTTAGCAAAAAAAAAAAAAAAAAAAGAAAGAAAGGTTCCTGCAGTGGAGACAAAAGCTTCAGCACGGTGTAAGTGTTTCCTTTGGAACGTTGACGTCCCCCGGACCAAGCCTTGTGCTGACCAGTTTTGTTCAGCGCCGTTCTCTCCCGACTTGAGACGTTTAGAAACTGACGGTCGATATTTTCTCGCTGCCCTGCCAGGAGAGGCAGAATCGGGACGAACGGACCGATGCACACAAGCGAGACTGACAGACAAGACTGCTCGGAAATTAATTAAAGAATGATTTATATTACAGTCCCATTTCATCGCCAAAGGATTGGGACGTGAGCCCGATGCCGGACCATTTGAGTGGAACTGTGGAACCATTCAGAAATCAATGACCGGAGAAAGTAATGTTTCATAAACAACCCCTTGAAAGCTTTCCGTAAATGTAGATAAAACATTTGGGGCGAGCAGATGGCTCCAACTAATCAGTCAAAATGTTTTCTTTGTGTGAGAAGAACGGGGCGGCATGTGAGCTCCGAATTTTTTATTTGTCTAAAGGGAACGTGTGCCTCGGTTCTCCATCTCTCACCCTGTTTCTAACGGGTTTAAACTGCAGCATTAATGGAAAACCACAGGATTTGTTAACCTCCTCATTCGTGTCTCCAAGGACTGTGCGAGAAATGTCTCTGAAAAGGGGCGGGGGGGACAACTAATCACCACCGCCTGTGCTCATAATCCAATAAAATAAATGTCAATTACTTTTCCTAATGAAAGACAGCTTGGAGAGACATTTGTCACCAAAGAGGCACAGGAAACGCACGCTGCCGTCGCTGCGCGTTGTGCAAGCCGGGGTCAGAGCTCCACCAAGGGGCGGGGACATGTGTGTTGGCTTTTCTTTTTTTTTTTTCCTTTCTCTCTTTCATCCACCCCATGGGAAACTGAAAACCAGTACAGTGCCATGGGTCAGCTGGAATAAATGAGGCTTATCGAGCTAAAAGCGGACTGTGGCTTAACGAGACAAGTGTAGTAAATATCTGTGGGCAAATGAAGGGAAGCAGCAGAGTGGCGTTGGCCAAGAACAACTGTTGTCCCTGTATGTGCGGGAGTTGGTGTTAAAGTTTGCTCATCTGAAACGTGCATCTCCCCGTCCCATACGTGGACGTCGGCTTTGGCGGACGTGGCCACTGGGCAGCGGAGAACAGGGCGGGCCATCACGACACCCCTCAGCCCACGCGCTCCCAGTTGCTCGGCTAACACGGATAGAGCAGAAAGCAGACGCAGCCGAAGTTGGCTTTCCCCGCCGCATTCCTCGCTGACCGTATTCTAGGCTCCGAGCACCACAGCCCACATGTCCAGCCCCTGTCAGGAGCTCCAAGAGTTACGACTCAAGGAAAGGCAACAGAGGCATTCGTTTTTTGGGCCGCAGCCTGTTTTTCAGGTGGCGAGGTGCTGGACGGGAGTTATGTACAGCGGTTAAGTTCAGTCACGGGAACAGGGACGATAGATATATGGTGGTTAGCTTGAAAACCTCTTGTAATAGTGACATGGAAAACTGCTGGACACTATTACCGATTAAAAAACTTTTTTTTTTTTTTTTTTACCTTAAACATCAGTGAAACCACACTAAAAAGTGGTCCAGAGGAGTTTATATTCCAATGCTATTCTCAGCTGGTAGCCTACTATTGTAGGACCTACTCACAACGATCGATTACTTTGGACTAGGAAGCCAGAGTTTCAGTTTCAGTTCAGTTTGTCTACATCACCCTGTTTCAGAAAAAAAATTCTGATGGTGCTTTACAAAAAAAAAAACAGGTAAAACAAATAAGTGAAATTGATTCAGTTCCATATCAGAGAAAATGCATCAAATTCTCCTTAAAATCAAATTTCCGAATTCTGAACTGGAAGTCTCAAGGAATCCCCAAATCCGATTTAAATATGGCCTCTACTCATATAAAACTTAATTAAGGTTGCAGGAAAAAAACTATTTATCATCATCAAACATTTAATATCTCATGAAAACAATGCATTTATCAGTCATTTTTACTTTCAATTGTGCGTGAAAGTTAATTATACTAATACAAGTGCAATGTACTTTTTTTTTTTTTTTTTTTTTCCCAGTGTCCTGTCTAGCAATGTGGCAATAAGAATTGATATATATATTTTTGTTAACTGCAGCGATCCCCAAGCTATACAAGCATGGAAGCCATATTGGATTTGGAGGTGTCAGTGAGTTAAGAGAATACCCTTTAACATCCCTACTTGAATTACTGACTTTATGGGATATTTATTTGACTATTTTTTCCACTTCTAACTTGGAAACTTCTGAGTAAAATTGCTATGCAGAATTAAACTATATTGATCAGCACTTTATACACAATTAATATAAAATAATGTTTCTTCTTTTCTTCCTTTCTATAGCACAACAAACCCAAAAAGTACAAACTCTGCTGTACTTCTGTTTTAACGTTACTGCTGGTATGACGGTACTTGAAACATTTGCTATACACTGAGAGAGTTCCTGTTATGGAAAGCTTGTGAACCACTGATTTAACTATTCCAAACTCCAAAGGTTACACTCTTCATCTTCGCCTGACAGCTATAGCCAAAAGCAACAGTAATGTGTCGGATGAATGCCTTTTTGCTTACATTTAAGTAGCAGGGAACCATAAGCAAAACCAGGAACCATCACCAGGCTCCCAAAGCAATTCTAAGAAAAAGCGAGGAGCACATAAGTGGAACTGAGCTGAAACCCGAGGAGGCAGTCCAAAATTACAGCAGACTGCACAGCGACACACAGGCTGGGGAATAAATAGAGAGCAAAAGACACATGGAGACTGAAGGCAAGAGATGGATCAATCCAAAGCACTCAGAGTTTTAGGAACCAAGTCAAGGAGCTGTTGACCTGAATAGTGCTGTACTGAATGCACAATGACCCCTCGCTTTTTTAGAAATGACCCCCTCTCACTGCCACATTCTCCAGTAGAACTAGGCGTATTACAGTGATTCATCTGCAAGCCTCATTCGAAAGCTGCTCCGGCCACACTGCCGAGATCAGTCCAATTCTCCTTTTGCTTCCTGAAGGAAACTAGAGAGAAGGAATTTAGAGAGGTCAAGCAAAAAAAGAAAAGAAAAAAAGAAACACACAAGCTGCTCTCAAGAAACAGAGCAGCCCTCTTAGTCTACAGCATTTGCAATGTGTGTTGCAAAGGAGTCTCAGATCCTCCCAAAACAAGGCAGAACCTTTACCTAATGCTTATCTTTCACTGGAATAAAGCTTTGTTTTACTGCTTTTCTAGCATAAACATTTAAATAAGATAAGATGCCTTTATTGTCCCACAATGGGGAAATATGGGCGTGGCAGTGGGGAAAAAACACAGAGTTACAAGTAATGAAGAACAAGTTGATCTAAAGGTAGTTCTAAGGCAACAGAAAATTGACTTATCACAAAGGCAATGATAGAAATTATTGTGCAGAGTACTGCACAATTATTGAATATGATATATTCAGATAAAAAAATGAAATATTCTAGTTAAACTGTTTGGATTATGAGGTTTTAGGGGTTTCATAAAACCCGTGAGGGCTATATATGCAAAGATTATTCTAGCTAAGAGTCCCTCTATGATGTAACGGGCCAAGTCTGCAAATTTGATAAAAGGGACCAGGGTGTGAATGCCAATTCCCTCAGGACGGGCGCCTGGTGTAAAAACTCAAGTCTGTGTGCAAGTTAAAAAAGATTTGCTGTGGCGGGTCCTGAATAAGTGAAGGACTCGTGTTTGAATTCTGGCGAAGTCGATGAGAGCAAATAAATCTCACAGACAAGCGCGTCTCACACTGCTGTCATGCTGCCTCTCTGCAGACAGACGGTATTATGCTCATTCCATTACAGGGGACATTTAAAGTAGATTGCTCTCTCACCAGTCCAAACAAGAAGAAACTAATTCAATCGGAACCACAAACAGTTTATAAAAAAAAACAAGAGAGAGAACAAAACCTTTAAACTATGCAGCACGGTGCCACTGCATGAAAATAGGAGGTTTGCCATATCGGCGATAATGCAGTTCACATTCAGGTAATTGACCAAGCTAAACCGACAACGTTGCCGGCGTAAAGCCGCCGCAAATTGGGCTTGGACGTTAATTCCAGCTTATTGGCCGCTGTGGTTCTGCTCCCGGCAGAGCCCATCAGCCTAATAAGCTGTTTATCAACCAGTTTAATGTGCGCGCACACGGGCACGGGGCTGAAATGACGGATGGCAGAGATGGATGACACGAGGTAACGGGAGGAAGAGAGACTCTACCGCACACCCTTCTCCGGCTACCGTCGACGCTTTAATTGAAGATAAGAGCATATTGCAGCCTTTTGGGCACCAGGAAATAGAGCAAACAAGCCAGCATCAGTGCCAACAAGAGCATTAATCCATTACTGCAGGGTGCTTGAGTAGATTCACTGTCAAACATACCGAGCCAGCCGCTGAACAGGAAGGGGTGTCAGTGGCCCACCCTGCTCCTTTCACCTCTGACAACTAGCCAGGTATAAAATGAAAATAACTCAATAGCAACCAAGTAGTTAGTGATCTGTCAATAGCTTTGCATGATGGGTATAAAAAAAACCTATATTGTCAACATTTCCAATATAGCAAAAGAGACAAAAAACGTACAATGCTGTCAGAGTTATCTACAGAGGGGTTTTGCTATGGCACAGTGAACATTTGACAATCTCTACTCAGCATTTGTTTAACCCTGGAATCATAAATATTCATATACTTGTAAACTCAGCCAGTAGGAGGTTAAGGGGAAGGGAAAGTGCAACTAGAAGATTTTTTTTTTTTTAGATCTTTTTTTTATTTATTTGGCTCTTAAACATAAGTAGGAATTGGCAGCAAAATAAAAATTTAAAATTAAATAATTTAGTATCAGCAGGTCAAAGCATTACAAATTCTTGAAGACTCACATTTCTGACTCTGGATATAAAGTCCTTGGTAAAGCTACAACAATACGAAGACTCTGAAAGTCAGGTTTTGACAGATAGACTTGAACAACAATTAATAGCTTTGCATAATCCCTCCCCCCCCCCACCAATTAGTGAGCAGACGGATAAACAGAAGTGCTTTAAAAGCCAATTAAGCCATTTCATTTCTGTTACTGTTAGTTGCACACCGTCTTCAGTCTTCCGTCCTGCTCTTCTACGTTACGCTGTGTGTCGTAAAAAGATGGACCGATTGTTTTCAGACACCTGCATGGTCAGGTACAAAGAACTACAAAATGTCCAGTGATGCGTTCCCATTGAGAGAGCCTCGCCCACACATTCTGACGGTGGCATGTGTGTCACGCGCGGCCCACTGGGGCTTCGCTGTTCCTGTGCAGAAAAGCACAGCGTCACGCATTTCCACACTAGCGTGTCACAGCGCTTGTAAACATGTTGTAAATGTTCTGCTTGCTTGTCTTTCAGAGGTGTCAGGTATTTCACGCGCGCTCAGACGATTCTGCCACACTCCCCCCCCCCGGTGCGTTTGATGAATGCAACGCCTTGAGCAGGAACACCAGGCAGCCTCCGCTCCAAAACTATTTTATCCCTCGGCTCCGGAAGTGAAGTTAGAAATCATCCGTAAGTAAGAGGAGAGTTACTTCTCAATAACTGCACTCAGCAACATAAAAAAATGGATCAGTCAAGTGAGAACAGAAAAGGATTAAGCCACTGTTTAAATTTAAAGTCTGGTTTATTTTTGATTTGGATAATTTGACAAATGTCTTAATTGGGCAGACAAGTAATTATAAAATAATGTGTAAATACAGGTATTTTTCAGCTATTGGAAGAAAACAAAAACAAAGAGTAAAACCCACATTACAAAATCAGCTAGTGATGACTTGCTTGCCCTCCAAATAGCACAGCAGTCTCAGCAGATAAGAAATAATATTAAAGGCAGCTTGCAGGCATGCAAGAAGTCCCATTTTACCCTAAACTGTGTGGTTTTGTGTCTGCGTATAAAGGCTGCTTGGTTAAAATGTTTGTCGTTCTACACTCGCTGACATGACCGGCTGTGGGTGGAGTAGCCCCAAAATCATGTTCAAGTGAGAATAGACTTTCTACAAAACCGTATTACTCTAAAGAAAAAAAATGTGGCGTAGCAAAACTACTCATAGAAGTATTTCCCAAAAAGCACCCAAGTCATTGAAACTTACTTCCACCCTCCTCCGCTTTTGCTGAAACGCTACCTTCTAAAAAAACAGGAATAAAAGATGTAACTTGTTCTTTTTAAAAATCCCAACGTTCCTCCTCTACATGAACTTGAAGAAGCCTTTCATCAGGCACCAACAATGTGAGGTTTCTGCTCAGCACAAGGGGCTCTTTGTTCGGCGAGCCAACACCTCAGTATTTTTAAAGTGTGTGTTTTTTAAAGCCTACAAAGGAGTGTATGTGTTCCCTATGAGGCGCACCACCCCTTCCATATCTGACGGGCGGTTTCAGCGGGGGTGGTGGTGGGTACCATAATAGCCCTACCTCCATGGATGCTTACATGCCTGGATGCATTATGACAGAGCAGACTCGGGACCAGACCTGCTCTCTCACCACGCAGGTCCAGATGTGCCTCCCTGTGGGTCTTGATCTCATGCCAAATATATATATATATAAAAAACAAAAAAAACAGCATGGGATGTCTGTGTCCAATTTATTTTGAGGGTGTTATTTGTCACCTAGATCAGCTTCAACATGACTATTGATATTACAGATGAGCATTTAGTCATATAAATGTAAAAATGTTCACGTTTATGGGGATAGATTAGACATCTCTAATGTCACTAGGCATGAAAATTGAAATAGAAAGATAAACCTACATTCACCTTGGACTTGTAATGACAGAATTTGTCTTCTGCAGCTTGAGAGGACGATATTTTAACTACATTGTTTCACAGTACAAAGAAATATCCCATCTCTTTATTTTGTGAACCAATGTAATCCCAGTTGCTCCACTTTTTGTCAATATTTGTGTATGGATGGCTTAACAAAGGGACAGGGAAGAAATACAAATATTATTTTATTTCATACATGTACTCATTTTCTTTTTACCCACACTTATTCCAACGATCACTAGGAAAACGTAAAAAAAAAGGAGGAGTAAGAGGAGTAAACCTTTGATCTAAAAAAATATGTAAATTTACTTTATGGCATTATCCAATCGTCGTCTGATCATCCAATCTATATCTATGTTTATGTCAAACTACTCCTCATCAACAATTGCTCTATCCAGGAATATTGTAATTAGTTCCTGGCCTCTAAATAAATCACAACACACAGAGAGGTCTGGATAACATCTCTCCTGGTGATATAGGAGGAGTTCCTAGTTTTTAAATATTGCACCAAGCTAAAACGTGGACAATATTAAATGTCCCATTGCCTGCACCACACAAGTTAAAAGACTCAGTTAACATGATTAGTGGTGCGTGATAAACATGACGCTTTATATCTACTTTTTCTGGTGCCCAGTAGAAAGTAGTAGCGGAAATGCTCGGCCATTGTTTGAAGAAAGAAAGAAAGCGAGAGAGATTATCGGTCCTTCTGACCACTTTGTTCAGTCTCATCCTGTCATTCTCAGAACTTCCACTGCCGCAGCATGAGACGACACAAAGAATCCCACTTACACACACACACACACACACACACACACACACACACACACACACACACACACACACACACACACACACACACACACCTGTCCTCACTCCTCCCAGCAGATGATACTTTTCAGTTTGCTGTTGATATAAACGCTAAGGCTCCTATACTCCCACTAAATGTCCAGACCTTTAAAAACGCTTTAAAAATGTAAACTGGTTTGCTCTGGGAGTCATCCCCTTCATCTGTGTGATGGTCATGTCCGGGTTGTTAAGGTAATATCCATCATTAAGACTGGTACTGATCTCTCTGTGGTATAGCTTGATCTGTTCAAACACGAGTTCAACAACGGTTAGTAATGCATCCATGGGCTCCAAACGTCGACCAGTCCATTAATCAATCAACCAAACAATCAATCAATCACATCTACCAACAGACTCCATTTCTAGGCTGGGATGGGCTTCAGGACACACCAACAAGAAGCTTGATCAGAAGGGCAAACTGTTGGTGCAGGCAGCTTGTACCACCGTCACCAAGAATACCATTGGTAACACGTTACAGCATTGTGTTGTGAAATCTTGCAGCCCCAAGCTCTACGAGCTACATGTACCGTTTGCCGGTTTTAAGTTTGCCACGTGAAGATCTAAAGGATTCAGAGAGGCCTTAACAGAACGAGTTGGTTGGGACCAAAATCAGGCTCTCCGACATCAACCGAACCAGCTGTGTTTGTATACCACAGTCCCCACAGTCAGAGGTAGTTTTTATTTTGCTATGGGTATGTAATATGATGATTAAATTACTTTGATCCTTCAGAAAAGACCGACTAGACAGGCCTGAAGGTTAGATTTAGATTTGCCAAGCAGCAGTCAAGATTCTTTCAATTCGCTCCATTGAAATAAAATTATCACAAAAATCAGAGAGACGGCTCCTTTCTTGGTAAGCCAGTAAACGCACAAAGGATTCCTCACAGTGCACTCCACATGATCACACAGGAAGCTTTTGTGCGAGAGCGTGCGCACTGCTAATTTGGAGAGGTCCTCAACGGCAT
Source organism: Fundulus heteroclitus (assembly GCF_011125445.2). Lineage (NCBI taxonomy): Eukaryota > Metazoa > Chordata > Actinopteri > Cyprinodontiformes > Fundulidae > Fundulus > Fundulus heteroclitus. Next base: position 40,230,527 of record NC_046372.1, on the reverse strand, counting down.
AGGAAGCAGATGATGATCGAATCCGGTTCCTTCCAGCTGAGCGGTGCAGGTTTGGATTGCTCTGCAAGCCCAAAGGAAGTCAAAAGACCCAGCCCTGCCAGCCCTCCAGCAGATGTTGAAGCGTTCAGTGCTGCAGGTAGATGACTGCATCCTCCCCACTCACGCCTGAATGATCTGTGAACTGGCGTGAGTCAGTGCTCTGCTTGCCAATGGTCGAAGGTAGAAGCTCAGCATGATCTGCTGCCTTCATTAGGTTAAAGGCTGAGGCTATTTTTTTGCTTAGAATGTGTACTCCTGCACACATAGAAATAATGAGTTCCTATTTAGATCATATAACAGGGTATTTTATTCAGAGGGTTTAAAAAAGTAGTCTGTAAAGAATCCTGTGATGTCTTTTGCAACAAATGCTACCTCCCTAACCTTGTTTTGTCCTGATGATGAGCACCAAACGCAGCCAACTGGCATGCAAAGTAGAATCTGGTGCAGACTCTGTGGAACGTGCAACTCTGGTTGCTGCTTTGTTTTGATGATTTAATGATTTATTAATGTCTATACATAAAAACCCTGTCCTAAATTACACCAGCAAAAGCATAAATTTGGCAGGCTACACAGGTTCAGCAGACTTCCATTCAATGAGAGCCACTTTAGAGATTCACAGAGCGATAAACAATTAAACTTAGGTGTTTAAAAAAAAAAAAAAAATCTATTCTTGAATTGAGCCTGAATTGCGTTACTTTAACTCCAATCAACCCCACGTTTAGCACAGCCTAAAGGGAGCATTTTAGAACAAAATGTCCTTCGCCTTAGTATCAAACCACCTCCCCCTCCCTTCGTCCGCCGCTCGGTTGTTTCTCTTCATCCATCACGAGCCCCGGAGCTGAGGCAGGTGCTTTCGCTGAACCTCCCTAAAGATCAGCATTTCCACCCATTCTTCCTCCTCCTTTCTTTCTGTCTACACATTTCCCACATGCATCGCTCTCGCCAACAGGAGGAACTCATCTGTGGTTGCTGCACATCTGTAGGAGTCTTAATTGTGTATTGTCGAACGGGGATTTATCCCGTCTCCATCCAGACAGGGGGGGTAGATAAGTCAGCTGGAGGCATAGAAGAAAACTAAGCATGCACACAGCAACACGTGCACGAAGGAACCTCCACAGGTAGACAAATGAATATAACAGATCCATGTTCATTCAACGGTAACACTTCACTCCAGTAGGACTGACAAAAAGAAAAAAGTGCGGCTGGAATCTTCTGAGGAGAAGTACGGATACTCTGATATCATCATTCCTGTATTTTATACTCTGGTTGGAAAGCTGCACGGACTGGAATGAGATGTGACAAAGTGCCGGAACTTCTGCAACTCCTCTAAAAGGACAAAGGACACACAAAAAAAAAAAAAAAAAAACACACACACACACACACAAACTGCTGAGTCTACAATCAGCAAGCCGCAACCACGTCTGTACGGGCCGGGCCTCATGGTCCTGCGTGCTGCACAGATAACAAAGAGTCCCATTGATTTACCAGGCAGCAACAGGACGACACAATGATTCCTTTTAGCGAAAAGTGGCTGGCAGAACTGGGCCAGAATCCTATCTGTGTTCTCTGAGAACTCGGGAACAAAGAAAGGAACAGAAAGTGGGTGGGTGGGGAGGGTCACCCCCCCACCCACCCACTTTACTGGCCTGCTTTTTGCACAGGCTGTGCACATGCAGAGCATTATGGAGCAGAACTGCATCAATGACTGAGCACATTCAGCCAGAACAGCAGCCTTTTTAACTGTGCTAGCATTTTAACTGGGAGCGTCAACAAGTGGCAGTTTACAAACCACTACCCAGTGGGCTTTGCTTAGCCGGCAAACAGGTTGCCATGGAACGGCAGTAAATATAGGCCGCTGACATTAAACCCACACAGCGCCTGTTACAGCATCTAGGCCCCCATCAGCAGAAATGAGCTTCTGCCGTGATGCAGGGTACATAGAGAATCCGTGTCCATCACCATGAAGCACCTAAAACCTGCGGACCAACTAAATTATTAGAGATGAGCGGCTATGGATGTGGATAAAGCTGCCATGACCAGAGATGGACCGACCAAAATTTTGTGACTGATATCAGATCAGCGATTTTTATTTTTTTTGTAAAGCTTTGAAACAAATTCAAGCCGATCCTGAGTTCTGTTTTAAATCTAGAATATACCCAGAAATCAGAACGGCGTCTTCTTGCCTCAGGCATTCATGCATGTCTGTAACGAGCAGATGTGCAAGATTGTGTTTAGTTTTAGCATTACACTTTAAATGGCTTTTTTTTTATACGAGCATGGAATACAATTAGTGTGGTTAGAATGACACAGACAGTCCTCTCCAAGTGCCTATTTCACATCCTTAAAGGTGCCAGGACATCACTGTATAAACCATTTCATGCAGTTGTTATTGCTGCATATGTAAATTCTCCAACTAATTTCATTTAAAAAAAATCCTCTGCCTTCCTCCTCTCAAGTGGAGCAGTCAGACGTGCTGGCTGTTTACTTGATGTGGAGAATATGAATTACGTAGAAAGGTAACCCATTTTTGAGCCAGGCAAAAAGCAGACCGCCCCTGAGCAGGTCCTTTGGCTTTTACTTTTGACATTCACACAGCCTCATCAGTGCACAGGACATCATATTATCGCCCCAAAACCTAAGAAAAATGAAATTTGCTGTCATGGCCCCTTTAACGCAGATTTCCAAAAGGCTGCCAACTTTTACAAATCTAGCGTGTTTTCTAAGAGACGGAGGCCACAACGTCAAAACGACGAAACAGAGCAAGGCCGCTTGCTCTCCGTTCGGCCTTCCTGTTATCCGATGAAAGTCTTGCTCTCTCCTACAGCCGAAACGAATGGCAGACCTTCCATAGAAAATAAAGTTTCCCTTTGAATAGCGTCTCACATCTCTGGAACCGGCGACACCAAGTCAGGTTGCCATAAGGCATTCGGTATTTTACTCGGACTGAAGATTTTATAATAAGTCAGGGACATGTAGCGACTCAAACCATCAAGGTATGAGCGTTTTGCTGTGATGTTGTGTGTGAACACAGAAAACGCCTCCACATTAATGTCCACATGGAAACGTGTTTGTTGCTGAAAACAAAAATCGCGGCCCAGTGACGTTGTGTAAAGCGGCGTTAATATTTGCACTGTCACAGGTCTTTACAGGCTCAGTAACAGCGGTCGTGGATATCGGAGATAAAAAGCCAGGAGGCCACTTTTCAATTGCCTGCTGCGGCTTACTTCGCTTATTACGGGGGATTCCTGCGGATGGCTCTCCCTGCGTGCTCGGGTCTCACCATCTGCTCCGGCTGCACTGGGGAGTTAATTACGGCACTGACAGCCCTGCCATCGTGCCCCCTAATGAAATTGTGCAGCAATATGTGAGGCCTGATCCGCTTACGGGGTGGTGGGGGGGTGGTTGTTGAGATCTTTCTCTGGGGCTGCTGGGCCTCCGAAGTAACAACACAGTCACAGGAAGACTGCGGGATTTAATAACTGCGTTGTGATTTCAAGCCATTTAGGCTTCGCCAGGCTCGCCGCAGCGAGCAGAAAATGGCAGTTGAGCGATATTACAGGAAAAACAAACACCGCCCGCATCTCCCTGCATGTCTCAGCTGCAGCGTCGACGAGCCGCCTCTTACTCCGGGTGAGGCTGACACTAATGAGGGCAAGTGATAATAGCTGTTTACTACGAGCACAATTTGGGCCATTTAGCCCAACCAGCTCAGTTTTTTGCTTTATGGACTTGTGGGGGGGGGGGGGGGGGGGGAGAAGAACTCAGTCTATAAATACACATGCTGACCTAATTATAGGTGGAGTCGAGTCATCTGTGATTTAGCTTGTTTGAAGTCAGCCAAAAAGAGAGGGGGAAAAAAATCCTCACGAGTTGGCTGGGTGGGACTAGGAGATCTTCTGAAAACAATTAGGGCCAGATATAAAAAAGATACCAGTCAGGCACCAGATAACAGAAGCAGCTTCAGAAACTGCAGCAGGGCGATCTTTTAGCTGAGATTTGCGAGAGCGCATACTTCACCACCATATGTCGGGATGGTTTGTAGATTTAGCAGAAAGCTCTGATGGTTATGTTGACTTCTTAAAGCAACGCGACAGCCTCAAAGTGGCAGTAAAACCAGACGGTTAGATGGCTATGATTCCACACTCTGGTTGGACTGTAAATGCTATGACTCTACATGGACAAACTGCTGAAATGTCCGAGTAATAGGCCAAGTGTTCGTGTGCTTCTAACGAAATTTGCATGGAAGACCTTTCAAGCTTTTATTTTGAGTTTTCGTTGAGTGTTCGTTGAGATGTTCTGTGCTCGCCATCTTCCCCTCAACTCTTATCAGCGTCTCTGTTCCCGATGAAGGAAGCCATTCCTGCAGGATGATCCTGCCACTACTGTATTCCACTGTAAGGATGTTGTGCTCAGGGCAATGTGAGCTGTAAACATTGTGTTTTGCATGTAGGCCAAAAAAAGCCAGTTCATATTTTTAGTGACGTTTTACCACAGTTATGCCACTGCAAAATCGGAACTAAAAATAAGTAAAACTTTCTTAAAATGAGTGTCCTTGATTTGAGCAGGTAAATAAGATGATCTGCCAATGGAATAAGATTTTTGCACTTAAAATAGGAACAACTCATCTCCATCGTCTTATTTCAAGTGCAGGATGTCTAATTGTCTTATTGTATGGGTGAAAATACTCATTCCATTGGCAGATAATATAATTTACCTGCTCAAATCAAAGACAAAATCACCAATTTTAAGAACATTTTACTACTTTGTGTTGTTCTATCACATAAAATTCAAACCAAATGGACTTTTGTTTGTGATTGTGATGTGACCGAATGCGAAAAGGTTCTGGGGGGGGGTCTGAATACTTTTGCCAGGTCACTTACTCTCCAACACTTGCTGTAGAAACAGCAGATCTTCCTCAAACCCATCCAGACATCTGCACCCAGTCATGTTCTGGTGTCGAGCCAGGATAGCATGATTCAAACTTACCACAACCTCAAATTAGAGCGCCGCAGCACAGCTTCACACCCAGACAGCCGTCAGGTCGCAGAGCAGGATTAGGAAACATCCATAGTGATCCAAAATAGAGCTCTGCTTTGTGCTAATCCAAACTGAACAGGTGCTTCTATTTAAAGGACCAAATCCTCTTCAATCCGCCCAATGGTATCCCGGCACCGTGCTTCCCCAGTCACTCGTTATGCCGTGTTTTCCTATTGTACATTTTTCCCTTTCCTTTTTTTTTTCTGGCTTTTCTCGATTAGGGAAGGGAAACAAAAAGCATTCAGCCCTGAATCAGTTGTAGAAATATGCATAAGGAAAAGCACTTAAGAAACTGGAGCTTTCAGCACCCTTACTCCTGGGAGGAAGTTCTGCCGAGCGTGCCATTTCAACACAATAGTGAAGTGGTACTGGTCATTCAACACATGGTTTCTTTTCTGCCTGCTAGTTGGTAACAATGGTTGATAATCACTGCCCAACCGATACAATGACAGCGCTGAAATACAAGACGTTGACAGCTATTTTGTCTTTTGTTTTTTTTCTGCGGCATATTGATTTTCTGTCTTACAAAAATGAAATGTTTTGGGGGTTTTTTCCCCCCACTGCTCTCATTACCATTCAAACAATGCCGAGAGATGACTAAATACTGTACTTCAAATGGCAAGGAACCTAACTGTGGATGAATACTAATGCTTGGATGGAATCAATGGGGAGATTCTCATTTAAACACGTCGAATGAGGCCAAATTTAAATTCAGAATGTATGTCCAGATTTTAAATCACATTGTCACATTCCGTTACAATCACAGGTTTAAGTGTATTTAATTGGGATTTCATGTGATAGACCAACTCAAAGTAGTGAATGACAAAAGTGCAAAGAAAAAAAAACGTTTCTCACATTTCCCTTCTCTTTCTGAATCTGCTTCTATTCTTCTTTACAAAATAGCCCAAATTATGTAAGACTGGATGGAGAGTGTTTTGTGAGCATCAGTTTCGAAGTAAAAGTAAAAATTTCAGTTCTGGAGCACTTCTCAGAGACACAACGGCACAAAGTACTGCACAAAGAACAAAGTCTGTAAAACAGCAGACAAGGCCTGTCTGAAAAAAAAAAATTCTTTAGTTGTTTCTTAAAAGAACTTGTGGAATTTGTGCAGCATAGAGACAATGTGAGCACGCTTCAAAGCCGAGGGGCCAGTGCCTGAATAGCTTGGTCTTCATGGGTTTTAAAACGGGTTCATGGTACCACCAACGACATTTGACTGGAAGACTTCAGAGTCCTAGACCGAGTTAGAGGTTCCAAAAGGTCCAGAATGTATTTAGGCGTCTGGCCATGATGTGCCCTAGAGGTTCAAACCAAGATTTTTAGATTTACATCCCAAGTGCACAGGTAGCCGAGGCCAGAACAAGAGTTGTTTTTAGCTCTTTCTCTCTCTACCTGCTGTTGTTTCTCTCCATTTCACCCCCCCTTCCCTTCCTGCATTTTAGACGGCCACTCTAATGGTGAACAACATGCGGTCTGATTCCAGTTATAAAACGTTTTATTCTATAAAGCATTCGAAGTAAATGTGAATGTAGTTTATTTTAAGTACCTACTTCCTGGACAGACAAAGGTAGCTCCTCTCCCCCAGGTTGTCACTGCTGACTATAGCCCTATTTACACTACCCTTGTTAAACCGATCCATGCCGAGTTCGGACCGAGCTTGGATCAGTTCTTACGACCGTTTACACATAACCCTAGCACAGTTCCTCGCCTCCTAGTGACGATCTACGGTACTACTGCTCTCTAGGATTGAAGGAGGGACTCAAGCAAATAAAAATGGCGGCGCCCGTAACATTCAGGAAGTTATGTTTCGTTATAATTGTGATATTTCGTTGTTTGCGGAAAGTCAGGCGAAGACGGCAACTTTTGGTAAATTTACTTGACAGTCGGCTTTTGGGACATGGATAAGACAAACGAACGTCTAATCAGGATTTACAGACACAGGAAACAGCGACAGACGCTGAGCTTCATTACACTGCTAAGCAGAATAATCTCTGGAAACCGTGTGGCACGGTAGGGATGCTAGTATTATTATGAATGTCTGACGAGATGACGCGGTCTGCTCATGCGCTCTTTGTTATCAGAGAACCGAGCCACTGTAAAACCGGGCTGAGCCCTACTATCGAACTGGTCTAGATTTAACGCGGTCCGGTTGTGTCTGGTACGGTCCAGTTCAGTTTGCGTTCCATTTACACTCAATAGTTATCTCAGTTACCGAGCTCAGACCGTCCTCGGCACGGTTAAAAAGGGTAGTGTAAACGGGGCTATTGTCTCTATTTCCCGCTGTTCGTTTTCTGCCCTCTACGTTGGACTAAACCATTGCACCAACAATTGATTTCATTATCCTTTTTGTTTTTATATTGTTTAAACAAACAGGTTCCTCTACAGAGTTATTTGGGTGGGTGGAGGTGTTGGCATCTACATTTTCAAAGATTGGGGGCGTGGGGTACGGACCTTTTCCCCGGCGCCCCCCCTAGGATTTCCTTTGGCTGAAGTCTCGGCGAAGATTCTCAAGTGGATTCAGATCTGGGCTTTAACTGGACTGATTTAAAAAAAGGAATATGCTTGTATGTAAGGCGTCCCTTTGTTGCTCTGACTGCATGTTAAGGATTGTTTTCCTGTTTTAAGGTGAAGCATTGTCCCCATATCAAGTCCTTTGGAGCCTGTAAAAGTTTTTTACAGGCTCCATGCTTCACTGTGCACACGTATTTTTCAGGGTGATTTGAAGTGCTTTCTGGCCAGAATGGAGCTTGCTTTTAGCCCAAACGGTTTCTTTTTGGTCTGAACCGACAGGGCTGTAACCCTAACCCCGTTAGTGATCTCATAATCATCAATATTTAAATATATTCAATGCAAAAAAAAAAAAAAAAAAAAAATTAAATAAAGAACAATTCAAAGATATTCATTTGCATAAAAAAATCCATACAACCCGACACGTTCACATTGGCCCAAATTGTTGTACTTTTTCCGGCAGCAGCGGTGCAACAACAGACGCTCAGCCTCCATGCAGCCTCTCATCTCATCAGTGATTTGCTGCTGGACATTTAGACTCTGCTAACATGTTGAGTTCAGCCAGGAAAACACGTGTGGACCTCTTCATCGACAAGACAAACACAAATGTGTTCAGAGGAGCTTTCCCTTTGAGGCAGGAAGAATAAAAACACTGAACAATGTCACATGTAGCTAACACCACAAGCTGACACTGTCCAAGTATCACAGACACCGACAGCTCACAGCGGGTGCTCTGTGGCTCTAACCTTCAAAAAAGGATATTGAGTATTTTTCTTGAAACGTTTGTATTGTGACAACCCTACTCGCCCAGCCTGCCAGTTTAGGTGGATGTTCATGCACCACAAAATGTTCCACCCTTGTTTTATAATCTAACCTTTTTTAGCTTCGACACCTTTCTCCCTGCTTTGTTCCTTGGTCTGCATGATGTTTGTTCTCTAATGATCTCCAACAAACCTTTGAAGCCTTCACAGAATGACTGGATTTATACTGAGCCTAAATTACACACAGGGGGACTTAACTACTAAATAGGTCCATTGATTACACTAGATCATATTTAAGGGTATCAGAAAATAAGACAAATGCACCTCATGTTTCTAAATCCGTGTGTTTTTCCTGTCACTTCCAAACTGCACTTCTCTGTCTTGATCTATCTCATAAAATTCTAAGATTCGAGTTGTTCAAGTTTGTGGTTGCAACGTAACAAAACGTAGAAAGTGCGAATGCTTTTATAAGACCCTGTAGGACCAAAGATGAACTAGTAAAAAAAAAAAGATATTTCAGAGCAGACTTGGTTTATCAACTCAGACTACAACTCCAGATGGGCTTCTTATTCTTTTTACACAGTTTGGTTCCCGACCGTTGGCCTTGCACAGAATAGAGTCTGTGTTTCCAGACGGAAGACAAAGCATCGGAGCAGAAGAAATGAAGGAAGATGGAAAAGAGGGAGGTGGTGGTAGGTATGAGGAGGCGTTACTTCACACTTTCCTGTGTTCTCTCTCACTCTGAGGTTTAAAGGAGAAGCTGGAAGGCCCGGGAGACGGTACGACACTTGCCGGAGAGCAAGTTGACAGGTCAACGTGGTGCAAGTCTGGCTCTGACAGCAGCCACCAGGCAGACGGATCACACCCTCTTTGTGCAAAGTTATCACGGCACAGCTGGAGCACAACCTCCCAAAGCTCCCAAATAAAAGGAGTGGAGCTCAAGGTCTGCTCATTTTCCCCCCCTGGCTCAGAAACCAAATTGTCTTCATTTTCAACGCTATCGAGCCGACGGAACACCACACAGGGCAATGTTTTGAAAAACCTTGGTGAAAACATTTCTTCAAAGAACTGGTGGTGGTGGTGATCTACATTCAGCCTAGGAAAAGTCCAGGGATCACAATCCCTCCGCTTCCATCGCCACAGATGGGAGGAGGAGCTAGAGAGCACGCAGACAAGGATTTTATTGCAGCAGTCTGAATCTGTTACAATCTCAGGAGCGGAACATGGTTGACGGGCCCCGGGGCCGGTCTTTGGAGCCAGCTATTCACACGAGCACAATCACGACCTTTCTAAATATGAATTTGGTGCAGCCAGGCCAGTCTTGGCTTTTGTTGTGAACACAATGTGACATCCATGGGCCGCGTCGGCTCAGCGGCAAACAAAAGGAGGTAAAAGGCCGGGGGGTGTCAGGAAGCGGGACAGTGTTCCTTACTTTCTCCAGAAAAAAGAAAAAAAAAAACGCCTTTACTTCTCTACACGGGTGAGACGAGTTCAGCATGAAGAAAAACAAACCATTTAAATACACTTATAGTGGGTCAATGTTGTCCTGAGACTACCACTAAGACGTCCTCGTTATATTATCTTCTACTCAAGTTGAATAAAAAGTCCTCTACATCAAGATTTCCTCAGGTCTTTTTAGTTTATTTTATCTCTATGCATGTTCTCTTTATCACACAACCATGCAAAGAAACGGTTTTTGTCTACTGAAGTTGTCCTATTAAAAGCTGGATTATCAAAGTGTGCAGAAAGGCTTGCAAATTCATGTCAGCAAAGTAACAGGCTCAAAGGGGGCTTAGCTGCTCTTTAAATGATTATGTTACCATACTTACATCATCCCACTAGCTCTGCAAGAACATAAGCAAAATACATCCTGTCAATGCTGCAAAATAAGATTAAAAAAATAGAGGATGGAATATAAATGACATTAGATTTTGGTCTTTGTTGACGGGATAGTATCTCACAGTTGTTGCAGATTTACCAGCTGCACGTCAGTGGTGTGAGTTCCCTGTTGCACCACATCCTTAAGATGCTCTATCAGATGGAGAGCTGGTGAAGGTGGAGGTCACTGGAGTACAGTGAACCCTTTATGTTCAAAAACACTATTTTGAAACAATCTGAGCTTTGTGACATTGGACATTAGGGCTGGACAATAATTCAATAACAATATATATCGATCGATAGACGTGTGGTGCAATAGAATAAAAAGGTTCGATAAAAAGTTCAATAGAACAGGTTTCCTTCCTTTTGCATTCTAGCCTATCATGTAGTTTAATACTACAGTCATTACATCCTCCCAACCAATCACAAACACAGACCCAGGAACGCTGCCTCACCAAGCTCCGCCCACTTTAAAGAGTTCAGAGAGCATGTGTTCTTTTTTTCTTTTTTTTCTTTTTTTAAAAATGTCAGTTTTTGTAAAAAGTTGGTTGAATAGAGGGTCAAGTTTGAATTTAGTGTTTGTGCGTTCTTTATCTAAAAATAGGTAACTAAGCAACAGAATAAAATTGCCAGGGCGGCGCTTAAAATATGTTTTGAAACTTTTTTTTTTATTATGGATATAAATCAATATGATTTCTATTTTATTGATATGCTTTTTTTTCTATTTTGTCCAGCCCTACGGCGCATCATCCTGATTGAAGCGGCCATCAGAAGATCGTCTCACTGTGGTCATAAAGAGCTGGACAGAAGACAGCAACAATACTCAGGTAGGTTGTGGTGTTTAAATGATCAGTCAGTTGGCAGAACGGGATACAAAGTGTGCTATGAAAATATCTCCCACACCATTATACCACCGACATCAGCCTGGACTCCTCACACAAGGCAGGTTGCATCCAAGCTCTCTTGTTACTAGAGTCAAACCTACTGTCCGAATTTTGGAACTGAAACAGAGACCACAATATTTTCCCTACCTTTTTCTGCTGCTGTCGCCCAGCCATCTGCTTCAAGGTCTGTCAGGGTGTGCATTCAGAAACGGTATTATGCGTACCTCGGTTGAAACTAGTCAATATTTTAGCTAGTATTCCCTTTTTATTACATTATAGCAGTCTGGCCACCCTCCTCTGACCTCTGACAAAGACAAGGCATTTGGGTCTGCACGGCTGTTGATCGCTAGGGACTTTTCTCTCTTTTTTAAACCACTTTCTGTAAACCTGAGAAACGGTTGTGCATGAAAATCCCGGCAGAAAAATCCGTTCCTGAAATACTCAGACCTGCCAGTCTGGCACCATGAACCATGATCAAAGTCACTTAAACCCCAATTCTGCTGCTTGCTTCGAACTTCCAAACCTCACAGGTTGTCTTCGCCACATCTAGATGCCTGAAGGCACGGAGTTGCTGCCACGTGATTGGTAGCGTCGCCGTCTGTGATAACCAACAGGTGTGCAATAAAGCGAGTGTTAAGTGGCCGACTGCGTATCCAAGTACTACGTCATGCTATGAAGACTGGGAAGCTCAGTCCTTTACCGAAGGGACCAGAGGTTCCTGTTATTATTGTTCTTTTGCGTTGAGTCCTCCACTAATTGTCTGGTCAAGCAAGACCCGGGTCTCCTTTCTCTCAACGTTTGGAACTTCAGATTTACGGCAGTGAACAGATTAGTGGGAGGAACTGAAGAGCAGCAAAGTAAAAGTGAGTGCTGGGACTAGAGTTATCTCGCTACTCTTTTATACAGCATTTATAGAAATTGTGCTATCGTACTGAAGTACAGATACCTGAGAGCAGTGTTGTAGTCAGGTCACTATGCCTCGAGTCCGAGTCCAGGTTCGAGTCTCCAGTGTTCAAGTCCGAGTCAAGTCCACTACTCATCCGAGTCGAGTCACTATTGATCAAGTCGAGTCCAAGTTCCGCACTAAAGTAAGCATAGCCTACATGTTTTTAAACTAAAAAAAATCCACACTCCACCACATTCCACTAATAATTTAGATATTAAAATCATACACCAAATAATATTCTAATGACATATTAAAATGATAGCCTAATGATATGAAAAAAAAGTCAAGTCTTTTTCTCAATTTCCGAGTCAGAATGACCTGAATGTAGGAGTCCGAGTCCAAGATCGAGTCATCAGTGCTCAAGTCCAAGTCAAGTCACGAGTCTCTAAATTTAGCTAATGACTCGGACTCGAGTTCGAGTCTCGGACTCGAGTACTACAACACTGCCTGAGAGCCCACTTGGACCGACTCTAAGAATCTGGAGTTCTTCATGGAGAAGGAGTGCAGGGCCTCCAACTGAGGCATGCGTTCCTTCAGTGTCTGGGGCACCATGCGGTGGGCATTAACAGACTTTTTTTTCACAGTGGTTTGCTAAAATGACAAACCTGATCTCAGATCAGACTGACAGAATGAACAGACGTATTCACAAAGCCAGCCCAGTTTGGATCATTGAGGGGAGCTGATCTGCTTACCGGAGGAGCAAATTCAAGAAGAGACTAACCACACGGTTCACTGACAGACATTTTACTTTTTTTTTTTTTTCCCTAGGGCTCCTAATTATCTGATGGATTTTTAAAATGTAATCTATATATTTTTTTTAGCTGCCAGAGTGAGTTTAACAAAGATCCTCATATTCATCATCTCCAGTACAAAACACTAGTTTGCTAAAGTACGGCAGAGGATAAAAACAGCCATCAAATGCTTCAGCCGTGCTGCGGTTTAAAAAGCGCCCACACGGTTCATCAAAAAGTGGATATTTTACAGGATATTAGTGAATCTGTGTCTAACCGTTTAAAGGACCAGCTGGGAGGGAAAAATTGGGTCTTACCAAAAGAACGTCCCATCCCTTGGGCTAAAGATTCACTCTTAAGATAAAAAATAAAAACCTGCTTCTCATCAGCAAGAATGAGTAGCCTGCTGGCAGAAAACCCTTTAACCCACCCTTTCTGTCCCAGTAATGAATCTCAGTCACACAGGGCCGTGCAAACATCCACAGAGAGAAGACAGAAGGAAACAGACAAAGCACCAACTTCTGCATGCTGACGCTCTAGATGGGACATAAAAGAATGGAAACGCTGTCATTTGCTATCAGAGGGCGTGGGGACACTTCTGCCGCCAGACTGAGGAATAAAAGAGAGGACTCACTGTGTGACCTGCGCACAGAAAGATACGTCTGGCTCAGATTTGGCCTTAGAGTTGCATCGGTCTCAGCAGTTATTGTTATCGCTTCTCAAAATGGTTGCACTTTGAGAAGAGCAACCAACAGCAGCGGGTCCGTTGAAGTTTCAGTTTTGAGGCCACAACATAGCAGTACCGAAAGGTGTTGAGTTTCCAGTTACGTAACGATTCTGGACTTTCAGAATATTTCGCTTCGACCTAAAATGCGATGACCTACTTTTTTTGTTTGAGGGCTTAGAACAAGTTGAAAAGAAATCAAGTCCAGAACCGAGCCGCTACGATTCCTGGAACGACTCGAGGCAAAATCTCTTGCCTCGTTTCATCATTTATTTCATGCAATTTTTTCCTGGTAAACGCCCTGATCCCCCCCCCCCCCACCCCCCACCCCCCACACACGTTTCACAGGGCATGATTATGGCCATTGCACAACATGCTCCTGTTTACATTAACTATGATCAATAAAAACAGGAGATAATGAAGAGAAAAGTGAAGAACAGACCCAAAACTAGGGCTGGACGATATAGACAAGAAGCATATTGATAGAATAAAAATCATATTGATCAAAATCAATAACTATCAAATAATTCTAACTATATAGTTTAAGTGCAGCCATGGCCATTTTATGCTGTTGTATAGTGACCTATTTTAAATAAAGAACACTGAATTTAAACACAACCCTTTATTCAACCAACCTTTTAGTTGAAAAAAAGAAAAAAGAACGTGTGCTCTCTGAACTCTTGGTGACGGAGCATTCCTGATTCTGCATTTCTGATTGGTTGGGACGATGTAATGACTGTAATATTAACCTACATGATAGTCTAGAATGCATAAGGAAGGAAAGCTGTTATTCTATTGAACTTTTTATTGACCGTTTTTTCTACTCAACCACACGTCTATCGATTGATATATATATATATATATATTGTTATTGAATTATCGTCCAGCCTCACCCAAAACATTATAAGTTTAGCTATAAAAAAGATGTCAATGTCAAATTTATTTATATAGGACATTAAAAACAGGTGTAAAACTGCACCAAATTTCTGTACAAGAACTACAATAACAAATTTATAAAAATTACACAAGATATACAAACAACAGTGACATCAGCAATAACTTTGCAGATGGGTTTATTATAAATCCTATATGGGACTCAAAGTTATTTTACCCTTGTTTAATTAGAGTCTCAGTTATTTATATAGGTTTACCTAGAGGACAAACAAATACAATATTCTATCAAACTGAAAACTACAAGGGGAAAACAAAGCAAAGGACACACCGCTCTGCGCATCGTTTTTCTGATTGATTCCTTAGTAGATACGGCAGCTTTAGGCGTCTGAGACTCAGCTGACAAGCATGAATGAACATTTTTGCTCTGCCCCTCTTACATCAACATAAACCTAAGTGCTGCCCCTTTTTCCACTTCATCACCGTTTGATGAGCCAGATTCACAAAGCTCTGCCCACCGGGCCCCTGCCTGAACAGCTTAGCCATTGTGACTGCAGCATATAGCCCGACACCATCCGTACAACTCATGACAAACTATCAGGGGGCAGAATATCCCACATGAAATGATTACCACCGGAACATCCCGCGGTTCGCATGAATGTGGAGGGATTATGTAGTCAGGGAGCTCAGCATTTCACTGAGACAATTCGTATTACTGAGCAAATAAAGCCAATTATAAATGAGTCAGGTCCAGCTCCACTTCCTGTGGATATTTCTCAAAAACCAGGTTGATGCAGCAGACCATACTGGATATCCATTAAACACGTCTAAAGAAATCTTCAGGAGTTGAGTTTTCATTGATCAAAACCGATGGTGGCGGATGGCAGGTCAGGCAAACGGCAGAACCTTCCCCTCCATCTCCGTCACTTTTCAAACCCAGATGCTGAGCGGTCCTCGTCTTTTCATCTCAGAAAGACGGTCGGCTCGTCGCTGGCAGCGCGGCTGAAAATCGAACCGACCACAGAGTCGACCGGATCCCCTCGTGGCAGAACGTCCAGGACTACAGTTCATTTTAAACAGACTCTATGTGTTTGGGGGGTGGGAGGTGAATTTAATAATTCACCTTGTGAGGATGTCAAAGACTTTAGCTTTTTGAAACAAAAATATTCACCCTTACCAGAAAATGAATTTTAAAATGAACCCCAGCAAACTGCTCTAAGCCTCGTTTTACACTCAAAAGGGAATTAATTCAAAGATTTCTCTTGCTCAGTTGGGGCTCCGGAGGTGCTGTAGCACAGACTCCAAATATTAAATAGAGAAAAGCCGCAGAGAGCTGTATAACAGTATATTAATTACTTTACTGCAAACAACAGACACTCATCTGTTGTGCAAGCCATTAATCATTGAAGCAGAAGCAGGTGAAAGGTTAGGGGGAAAAAAACCTGCATTATGCATGAGGGGCCTCTGCATTAACTAAAGAAACAAAAGATAATTTAAATTCTTTGTAGTATCAACACTGTGGTCAGACGAGGTCATAGTTAAAAAAAAAAAAAAAACTTGACCTTCATGCAAAACCTTATGTGTAGATCACACCGAACTCTGCACACCGCCTTACACACACAATCCCCAAGGTGAAGCATGGTGGGGGCAGCATCATGCTGTGGGGAGGTCTATATTCAGCTGCATACAGGCAAGCTGCTAAGAGTACAGCTTGCTACTTACTCCAGGAGAACCGAGAAATTTGTTGTTGTTGTCGTCGTCGTGGTAAGAACATGAAAAAAAGCTTGTTTCAGGTCCGTCTAGCCATACTTCACAAGAAGCTCAGCTACCGATGTTACGCAATACACAGCGCGTTAACATCATATCACAGAGAGGTCCGTAAATTTCAGCCAATCTCAGGTTGCGGTTATCCCGCGCGAATGCACCACAGAAAAAAAAAACAGACAGTGGAGGAATTTATTTATTACATGGTGTCCTTAGATAATGCTTAACCCGTGCGAATAGGACTTAAGATATCGGTCGCTAAATGTGCAAAGATGCTGAAAACGGACTCAGATTTCTATCACTGCAGTAGAATGTGATTCTACACAGTATTGAATCAGGGAGGCTGAATACACATCTATGACCCATTTATTTATTTTTTTTTGTAAAAATGTGGAAAACAATAAATTGTTGTCCTTCCACTGCACCATTATTCACAACTTTGTGTTGGCCTATCGCATAAAATGTGAGATTTGTGGTTATTCTGTGACAAATTCAAGAGGCATGAATACTTCTGCAAATCACTGCACATGGACAACGTATTAAATCAACCACTGACACAGACACGGCTGTTCTTTCGCCCCAAAATGCTGCCTCTCTACTTAAAATTCTCATCGCCTCCTTAAATCCCAATTATCACCAGCGCTGCTCTCTCTGTGCATAAAATGTGTTGCTCACAAAACATCGAAATCCACACCTACTCACAGAGATGAGGGGAAAAGTAGCCGTTACCCGGTCCCGCCTCCACCCTCTTCCCTCGGTCTACTGAATGAATGAGGCCTCTATTGGGCCTGCATGTTCTGTTGCTCCAGCCCACAGCGGAAAATATGACAGCCAGCGGCAGGTAGGGTGAAAGGGCCTTCTCACATGGCAGAAGGCTGTAACCTGCATCGGATACTGCAGCAGTTCACTTACACAGTACGGGTTTTGTGTAGGTTGTGTTTTAGGGAGCTCATAACTGAGAGCTTCCACATGCAGGGAAGTTTAGAAGCTCAGCCAAGCGTCAGCCTTATTTAAAATCATACTTCACAATGGTTTACAGAGCTACCATTATTTCTGCAACTGAAAAGAAAGTTGGAATAACCAAATGTTTTATTTCTAGCAGTATTTTCGTATAAAACCCCGCACACTACCCAACAGCCCAGGTTTTATTTGTCTAATCAGGGCTACTGTAATCATATGGCTGTGTAAAACATGGAGGGAGGGCAAGGTGGATGATAGACAACATTTTTTAAATGCATTTAAACAAAATCATGCTATCATATGTTGATAGCATGTTGCAATTGTCAAAAAAAAAGGAAAATTACAAAAAACAGCAACAACAAACTGGATAAAACTAACCCTCAAATTGTGGGGGCTTCAGGGAAAAGCACATTATTTTTCGAAGTGGGACTTGGGTAAGACGTTATAACCGGTCAATATCTTATCTAGTGTAGATAATTCTCTTTACGGTCAGGGATTTTTGAGAATGAGCTCCAAATCAACGGCACTTAACATAAAAAAAGAATGTGTTAAGCATAAAGCTTCTTTAAAATATCCAAACTACCCCTTAGAATACAATCATCATTTATATCAAGACCACAATTTCCTGCAAGGCCTGTCCATTTATAATGCAACTTAGAAAACACAAAAAAGGGTAAACAATTTTTTGTTAAACCTGAAGACGATGTTTTAGGCTACATTAGTCTTGATATTTTTTAAACTTTTTCCTCTTCTTGTGACCTGGGCTACAAATAATGATGGTTTTGGTAGTACACCAACCTATCAATGTCTCCCAATTAGTTGAATAATCAACTATTTTAATCCATCTCCACTTTCTGTCGCCACTTAGTCTGTTGTCGACATGCTTCGCTAGGTCTGCATTTAGCTTGCTAGCAGACAATGGAAACAGCACTGACCCCGCGACCTCCTGTAGCGCATCATAGCTATAAAAACCAACACTGACGTGGTTGACCCGTTGGCTGTAAAATTTGGCGTCAACATGTTTCTACACCAATTAGTCATTACCATACCTCTCAACTTTTGGCGACTGTTGAGAGTGAGATTGTTGGCAGGGGGGGGGGGGGGGGGGGGGGGGTGGGGTGCTGTTGTTTGATTCAACACTGTCCAACGGGGGGGTGGGGGGGTGCTGTTGTTCGATTCAACACTGTCCAACGGGGGGGGGGGGGGGGGGTATTGCTGTTGTTCGATTCAACACTGTCCAACGGGGGGGGGGGGGGGGGTGCTGTTGTTCGATTCAAGACGGTCACTATTTTATACGGACTTTGCTTTCATGTTACACTTTGTAATAACACATGACGACTTACCATTTAATTCGCACACAACACGGACCGTACAAGTGTTTCACTTTGGATGAGGGAAACTTCTTTGCTCGGCGGTGGTCCTTGCAGCTGTGTTACCGCTACTACTGGACGTGCGGAAACCATTGTACCGCAAATTGGTTCCGCCATGACGCGAAGCGTCCGTACGCGTGCGTTTCAAGAGTGAGATTTTCATTGTAAGATTGAGATTTTCAAAGTAATGCGTGTGAGCGTGTGTATTTCATGAAATGCGTGTGTCACACGGTCAATGCGTGAGAGTTGAGAGCTATGGTCATTACAGACCTATTTGCGTGTAGGCCATATGCTAGCCGTTTGGAAAGCAGGAGAGGTAAGTACGCATGAGGGCGCACAAAGAGCGTAAATATGCGCCGGGTGTTAGGTGCTAAGTACGACGCAGCTGATTAAGTCACCCGAGCAGACAGCAGAGGTATTGTCCTCCTGTATGTCTGACGTCCAACAGCGGCTCATCCAAAATCAGCTAGTTCTAAATCTTTTTCTACAAGGAACCTTTTTCTACAAGGAAACCTGATTTAAAAGAAAATTATAGAATTTAAATATCTTGGATTGGTGTTGGATCCTCAACTTAAATTTTTTTAAAAGAAAAGACAATATCAAAACAATGCAAATTAATACTAATTGTTTCAAGCTATTTAAAGACTGCCCACCAAACCAGGTACATATATTCTATGATTTTTTTCCTCATATATCATACTGTGGAAAAAGCCACTCCTAGTGTGACCACTCACATTGGCTCTTTTTGCAATCAAGCAATAAAAATGATGGATAAAAAGCCAATCCACCATCTTCATTGTACCATTTTTAAGAAATAAAAACTAATGAGCTTTGATAGTTTTATTATTTTCTGTCTTCTTAAATGTATCCACATTTTATTCAAATACGCTGCGGAGTTTGCTGTGGAGCTGCTTAACAAGGTAATTGATTTCCAGCTAATCAGTCTTGCAAATCTGCCATTTTTATTTCTCTTAGTGATTTTGTAGTCCAGGTTTGAGGATGTGAATTTACATGTGGTCATTTATTGTACCGTCTCCCAGCATACTACAAAAATGACTTAATGGTAGTTCCACTTTATATAGATAACTGAATTACTTCAATGTGAAAAGGAAAAACTAAAATGCATATTATGTTCCCCTTTAAGAATTGGCTAAAGAAGAACCTGCACTGTACTCAATTTTAAATGTTTGAATTGTTTTGAGAAAGCGGATGAAAGTTTTGAAGACACTATTCAATCAATTTCTGGACATTTTATTGTATTTAATGTTAATTTTCACTTTCTTTTCTGCCTAACAGTTAAAGGTCGCACTAGGGACGGGTGTTGTGGATTAGCCATGGCTATAAACACCGTGATGCAGACATCAGATTGTTTTTAAGTAATGATCTCTGTCTGTACTGTACCTGTCCCTATCAAATATAAAATAAAATAGAATAAATCAAAAGTGTCACCATTTACAAAAACACATCATTTCTAATGCTTTAAAACACACCTTTTACTCTCAGATTGCTAGAGACATCCATCTGAATCACAGTTGCTTTGTTCAGGTCTTTGTCTCAAATAGATCTGGACTTTGAGACACAGCTGGCTTCCCCTCAGCCTTGCTGTTTGTGGACATGTGGCAGATTGCCTCCGCATTGAGCCACCCAAACAAAACACCCCAGGTTTGCCACCATTAACTATTACCAATAAAAATGTTGTTTTTTTTTATTTCTGAACTGATAGCCCTGTGAAACTGTGTCCTAACTAAGTACCTTGTTTCATTTTTTTCAGTGAGGTGAATGCAGTGCCTCAGAGAACCATCTGACTGAGGCTATTCCTCCCATGCCCTCAGAAGATCAGGATCATCAGAGATGTGGCAGTCAATATTAAACACAGTTAACATTTCAGAATAGCTGACACACATGTGATCAGATCAATTGCCTTCCTTACTTAAAGACACGCTTTTAAAAGTCCATGTCTGCTGGGATTGTGGCCTGAAGGGTGGGGATCTTATGGCAACAGGAACTTTGTGCAAAACAAATAAAAATGTCCAAACTATTACTGTAAATGGCTTGATACATGGAGGAGTGAGTATCTGTATAATGCCCACGGTAACAGTTGTTACTACAATACAACGCTCTGTTGAAACAGCGTATTCTGATAACCAGTGGCTTTTTGAAAAGCTTTCATTGTCCCGTTTTCTCCCTTGTCAACCTGCATTCTCTGTGGTTCATCCGCCTACACATCCGTGTATTAGTGCCGCACAGAAGCAGTGACCGTTTTATGTATATGTCCCTCTCTTCTATGAAAAGACTCTATTTGATAAACGTGGCACACATTTAAGTTGCACAAGGCATCATAGATCCTTTTAATTAATTTATAGGGGCGATGTGGCACAGAGGTTAGGGAGTTCGTCTTGCAATTGGCGGGTTGCCGGTTCGATCCCCTGCTCTTACTGTCTCTGTCGTTGTGTCCTTGGGCAAGACACTTCCCTCGCATTGCCTGCTGGCGGTGGTCAGAGGGCCTGTGGCGCCGGTGCATGGCAGCCTGGCCTCTGTCAGCCTGCCTCAGGGCAGCTGTGGCTACTAACATACCTCACCACCGTCAGGGTGTGAATGTGGGTGTGAATGGGTGAATGACTGAATTGTAGTGTAAAACGCTTTGGAGGTCATCAAGACTAGTTAAAAGCGCTATACAAGTACAAGCCATTTACCAATAAAAACTTAATTTTAAACTTACAGCGCCAAGGCAACGCTTTTGCACTATTACTGATATCCCACTTAATTGTTTCAGATCAAACAAATATTAATACATAATCTGAGTAAACACAATGAACCATCTTCAAATGATATTTCGTTTGTTATGGGGTCGCAGCGACCCATTCCAACCATGTGAAAAACTAATTTCACCCCTTGGCAGCAACAACTGACATGCAGACTTTACGATAATTGGCAAATAAGTCTTTTACCTTGCTGTGGAGGAATGTTGGCCTACTCCTCTTTGAACAACAGTTTTCACCAAGGTGTACAGGTGGTCAAGGTCATGCCATGGCTTCTCAATTGTATTTAAGTCTGGACTTTGACTATGCTCCACAAAATAATGGTTATATTTTGGCCTTTTCACAGAGGGCCACGCTGATTTGGATAGCTATATCCCCTTCTCCCCAGAATTTGTGTGATGATCCTGAAACAGTTGTGTAAAAAAGAAAGAAACGGCAGAGAAAGACAAAGGGGTAATCTGTAAGGGTGCTAAAGCCTTTTTCACAGCATTTTATATGAGCTCAGCACTGCTTTAAAGATTCCTCCAAACTGCCAAGAGGGTTGGACTGTAAATTAAAGGAGGTTAACAATGTCTCTAAAAGAATTGTTTCACCCAGGACTGGCCATGACCTTTTCTTCATATGCTTTTATCGTAGATGAGACTTAACTGCAACGCCGGTCTTAATTATTGGGTCAGCTCAAAGCCTGGAAGTTTAAACATGGATGATTAATGTCACTTTCTGAGCGCCATCTTCTACAGCTATCCATTTCCAAACCGGCGAAGCGCGTGAAGGCCAGCAAAGCAAACTGCTTTTCAGGAACGATGGAGGAAGCGATGTGACAGCCTCTGTCTCCCACTACCAGTCCAACATTACAGGGAGTCCGTCAAACAGACGTTTAAGGGGAAAAATACATCCGGATAAACCTCCTCGTGTTCTTGGCACATGCAACAGATTTTAGTCGGTTGCAGTTGTGCAGAGCAAAAGAGAGTTCTTCAATAAGTGCCGTAAAATATTTATGCCCACTTGTCTTGCAGCGAGACGGTGGGGCTAGGTTAGGTCAGATGGCTACTTTTCCATTATGTGCTGAAAAAGATCTCTCCTTTAGGTACGGCTGTGTAAGAGTCTTTAATGTCGCAACAATAACAAAGAGGCCAGCTGATTCAGAACTGATTTAACAGATGACTACTATAGCAGTAACAGTGCTAGATGGTAGGCAAACTTCATGCTATTGTAAAATGTGCAGATTAGGCATGGAGCAACGTAAAGGCGCACTACTGTGCATCTGCCTGGCCTTTTTATGCTGTTTGAAGACAGGAATGTGTAGGTAAATAATACAAATTATTATTATTATTATTATTATTATTATTATTATTATCATTTCAACTTTTTATATTTCAATGAAATGTGCCTGCTGCATTTAACCCATCCCTTAGGGTGTAGTGGGTTGCCTCTTTGCAGCGCCAGGGGCCATTCCACGGCTAAGGGCCCCAGAACCAGAATGGATTAGAACCGGGGAACTTGCTGGCTTCCCAGGATCCAAGTGCTCTGCTCTAATCCCTTTTTTTCTTTCCACCCCAAAAGGAAAAAAAAATATGTAGTCCTCAAATAGAGAACTGAAAGGAACAGATACTAGTTGATCTCAGCCAAAATCTGGAAATCACTGGCCAGCATCACGTTTTTGCACAGTGTAGCGTTTGTATAATGATCATTTGTGAAGCCAGGCAGCAACAGATTTTCTAAAACAAGTTGCAAACCTTAGTGGCATGAGATTTGCAAATTGCCGCACTTATCCACCACTGCTATGAAATTAACCCAAATGCTACACAAATGTCTCACTAACGACCTGATAATGTAACCTCATCTTATGCTGTGCATAAGATCCTAGACCGGTAACTGTCTGCTCCACTGAAGGTTTACTCACCTCATACAGCTGGCGACTCTGCAGAGGAACTTGGCCCAGTCCTCTGATTCATTTAGCCAATAATTATTTGATCACTTATACATTATGAAGAGCATTGAACATTCCTGCCAAATGATTAGTTATATTTAAGAATGAACAAAAGGATAAGACAGTGATGTCACAGCAAAAAGTTACTTATCCTGTGCTTCCTGGAAGTTTGACACCCTCCTTCCCAATACACACTGTATGTACAAAAGAAGCCCAGAGGAGCATTACACACCTTACCCCTGCATCATTTACATTGAAATACTTGATGTTTCACAAAATTGTGCATTTGAAGCTACATAAAAGATAAAAAAATAAATAAAAATCATCTCCATCCATCCATTTTCTGAACCGCTTAATCCCTCATGGGGTCACGGGAAAAATCATCTCAAACATGTTATATCATCTGTCTCTCAACGTGGCAAAAATATCGACAATTTCCTGAAAAGCTTTAAAAGCAACAATTAAGTTTTTGGTGTGCTGCAATTTTGAAATGTCTAATTCTCTGCAAACATCTGAGGAGCTGATGTAGTTTCAGATTTGGGTCACAGTAATAAAGTCGTTCTTGTTCACCTCTGTCTGCCTGACAACAGGGTATAATTGGAGCTCCGTGCAAACCCTGTCTAAAAGCTCCAACTAACTTTAGGCCAGCTTTTTATTTTTGTGCCGTACCGTCTCTGTGCCGCCATAGGTAGAGTTTCCATTATTCCTGGAGCCAGCGACCATGCTACATTTAAAGTCCACCTAACGAAGGCGCTTTGGATGAAAGCAGGACATCACAGCCCCACGGAGTTTGCACCCAGTCTATTTATGGCCTGTGTCTGAACATACGTGGTTTAGATAAAAACATCCGTTTAAGAGCAGATATATGATGCAAAGCAGCAAACCGTGCTGACGCGCGAGCAGAGGGGGGAAAATAAAGATGCTGTGATTATATTGAGCTAAAGTCTCATCCAGGACGGATTATTAATCGGGGGGAAAGCAGGCGCTGCTTCCACCATCACCTTGCCATGACATCGCACCTCCTCATGGCCATGACCCGTCACTCGCTCCAGAACAAAAAAGTAAAAAAAAACAAACAAACATGAAAAGATCTAAATCCTTGTTTAAACACGCTCTCAGCTTTCCCTGCATTATTTGTGTTTAGCCTTTTCATGCTGTCAGATCTCACTGTGAGAGACATTTGCCTCCACCTTTGTGTTCAAGCACCTATATCGGGAGCTCAGCACAAATCGAACATGCTGCTTTGTTTCTTCCAACTGCTGATTTGACTTTTCTGCTCACCTCAAAGCTTACTTCTGCCCTCATGGGTCACTTAAAACAATATCGCCAAAAACAAAGCGCATGTCACCCTCTCTGGCCTGCTGACACTTTAATAACCGCTTCGACAGCCGGGCTGCAGAACAACCCGCGCCAACATGAAGCAACAGCGAGCCTTCACGCTCTTTGCAGGATCCGATCAAATCTAATGGAGTGACAGGCTGTAGCTGCAAGGTGACAAATCATATGACCACTCAAGTGGCAATAATTACCACTACTGTGACCTTTGTAAAGCTGGTCTGGGGAATACACATGGAGGCTGCTGTTTTAGTAGCATTACCTGAGCTAATTACCTGCATAAGTAGCTAAAAACATTTTAAAAGTTCAACTCTCAAGTAGAAATGCATTCAATTCAATTTTACGATCCAATCCAATGCCGATACTTGGGCTGAGGGTATCAGCCGATATCTGATACTGCCGTTGAATGAATGAACCGTATACCTTACCATGTGAGTGAAGGCATTGGGTTTGGCAGAAATGTGGTAAAAAAATAAAATAAATAAGGTCCACGTGTTCATTAGCATGGTGCTTTTGCTTATTTAAGTTTGTAGTGTTTAATTATCCAACTTTATCACCACCCCTCACAACTTTCACGTTGCTGATATTTTATGTTGCAGTCGGACGTCTTGGCGTATCGAGTATGAAATGTTTCCAAATAGCAAAATTGGCTCGGTCCGGTGCTTGCTCCATGTTGCTCTGTGTTGGCTCATCACTAGCTGCTGTGCCTGATGAAGTGACTAGATCACTGGAACTGTTTGCTGTGTATGATATTAATGAAAAAAAGAATCGGCTGGATCGGCATCATTCATCCGATATCCGATCCAGCTAATTAGTCAACATCAGAGCCGATATCCAATCCAGGTATCAGATCTGTGCATCTCTACTCTCAAGCCATTCTTTCTCTGACTGATTGATCGCTGTAATTTCTTCCTCCTAATATGAATAATTGCTGGCTGATCACAATAGGAAGGCTAGAACAAAATGGACTAAATGTTGCTCTTACATCTTCTAATATTATAATTCTTAAAGAGAGGTCATAGTAGGCTAAAATTGACTTTGGCTGCTCAGAGAAAACATAGGGATATGATACCTGCCTCAAAACTCAGATCGATGCATCTCTGGTTCGAAACAGGATTAACAGCAGGAGAAGTTTTGCCCTCTTCTTTCCTGACAGCAGAAAACACCAGCTGGAGTTGTGTTCACATCGGGAAATTGGAGAGCCAAATTGACTTACCGTGAACAAACAGATAATCTGACGTTCTGTCTCAGCTGACCCGGATTCAGTTTCAAAGTGCCTGCTTTGGATGCGCTGTACTCTACTCTTCGTGTGCCGTGGACAAAAAGTTACAACAACGAGCCTCGTTCCCCTAATCAAAGCTCCGGGCCTGCCCACCTGTCGCTGTTTTTCCTGGCAAAACCTGCTTAAATATGATAACGAGCCCCTGGTGTATGCGTGCGCGTCACGGGGGCAGGCTGCTGTGTGTGTGTGCGTGCCAAAGCATGACCGACCACGGCTGTTTAATTCACATATGGAGACGTGTGCACGGCTGGTTTGGCAGCGTGTTAGCATGTAGGTGGCAATTATGCAAACATATGCCCTTTTTCCAAACTGCGAAGTGCTGACATCATGGCCGGTATTACAGCACAGATGAATTCAGTAGGTGCACAGAGACGCGTGTATGTGGGTGTCTGGAACACAAAGTGTGATAGCCTGGGCAGTGGCCCCTGGCAGAGCCCTGATCCCAAGCTGCTGGGCCCCATGTCTGATGCTGGGAGCAGGACCCGAGGGAGGAAAAACCCTGCTGAGTCGCTCCAGGTGTAGGTGGACGACAGGAAACTGAGGAGGACTAGGGTCCTCTACCTCATTTAAACTGTGATCTTTTAAATGGACCACTTTATAAGGCGTCTGCTGCCTTAAACCCAATGCCACTTATTGGTAATTCAGTTTGGGCCACTAAAAAAAAAAAAGAGCATTTAAATGCTTGACATTAACCGCAGTTCAAGGCAATCAGAGACCTCTCAAAATCTCAGAATTGCATGAATTGAGTAAGACTTTCAGTTCAGTGAATCTACCTTGTGAGCCTTATTTTAACATTTTCCATAATTTGAAAACCCCCACGTTACAAACAATTGCTTCCTTTGACGTTGCCTGTGTCATGGAGGCCTAATATAGATTGTGCCTCTGCGTTGTAGAGCTCCGCTGAGCCCAAAACCCATTAAAAGCACGTCAGTGAGCCACACTGTCGCTCTAAGTGACGTGCTAATTTATTCTCACTCGCTTAGTTTCAGTCAATAAGTAGAACGCTGTCTTATTGCAGCAAATTTTTGTTCCTTGGGTCACCGAACCTGATCCGCAACAAATGCACCGTTTGCTCAGTTTGGAGCAAAGATTGTTGTTGGTTTTCTGCAGGAGAAACATGTTCATCGTTGTTGTCTCGTTTATTTTTTAGGAAGCAGCGTTAACTTGGTACCAATGGGGATCATGGAAGGCATAGATGGCATCCTCAATAGGTGCAACAGAGAAATCCAGAACCTGCTCAGTCTCAGCCTGAGCGGCCGTGACCGCAGACCAGCCAGTCAAAAAGTCTGTAATCAGACGAGCAGTGAAGGCAACAGGTCGCCCGATCTCAACACCCTTTAGTGCAGGAAAAAGACTTGAAGTCAGACATTTTCAGCACCAGTGAGGAGCTTAAAGAGGAAGTCAGGGGAATACAGAAGACGGATGGCGCTATTTAAAAAAGATCCTGTTTTTTTCCCCGATCACATGTCGGTTGTTTATCCAGGCTGCTCCAGCAGAAAAATAGATTTCACTCCTTCACCATTTCAAACTTTTGTAGTTTTGGGTCATTTACCCAGACTTGCAAAACAATGCAAGTCGGGCTTCTCTGATGAAAACTACTGAGCTGATTCTAAAGACACTTTAAAATGTGGTCTCCGGTCATTGTGTCTGATTTAAATGAGTAAAACACAGTTTTACTGCATCGCACCCACTGTATGATGTCGACTCTCCTCCTAACTTAAACAATTCAAGGAAGAAAGACTACAAAGACATATTTGAAAAGTTCTTGGTCGTTGTTCTTTAAGAGCGATTGGCTAAAAATCAGCAAGGGCCGGTCAGTTTCTCCGATTCCCTGCCCTCTGTTTGGATCAACAAAACGAGTCTCATGCAGAAAAGAGAGAAAAAGTCCACTCATAATGCCCATCGGCGCGAGTCTGATCTGAGCGCGGCCTACAGCGGAAGATCAACGTGCGCGCACAGACACATGCAGCCGTGGCTCCGACCCGCAACGCTTATGGCGAACAGGTGTCATCAACAGAGCTGCAGAGCGAGCTAAAGCTCAGGCCCATCTGTCACGTCCGTACCCCCGGCAGACAGCGCGGCCACAGACGGGCGTTACGGGTCAGCTGATGACCGGGGGCTGTTTAGACGCCGAGCACTGACCGCATAAGGATTTCTGATGAGGTGCAGATCTGGATAACTTCACCAAGAAAATAAAAATGACAATGTCTGCTTTTCTACACCTGAAGATACATTTAACTTCACTGGAGCTTTTTACATTGTAAACTACCAAAGCTCCTCAGATTCTTCATTTTCGCACAAGGATTATTTCCTCTAGGCACCCTCTGGGCATGACTTGAAGGGAAGCATGGGCCCAAAATACAACTTAAAGTCAGTGTAAGCACCTAAAGGCTCGTTGCAGGAACAGCTGTATTAACAGACTAATTTATTCCCTGTTTCTCAGTCCGCTCAAACATTCAGGAAAAGAAGACACGGGCGAGTTAAAATAAGCAATCACTGCCGTGGCTGCTGATTGACAACTACCTGCCTGATGGTCCTGTTACCCATTTCAACGAGAGATCGCTGTGCTCCAGTTACAGGGGCCGGTTAAAAATAGGCTTCGCTCAGTCACCACTTAGCCTGGAAACACGGAGAACAGATTGTAAACGAGCAGACTGGAGTGCCTGAACGGCAGGCCTCGTTGCTTGGCTCTCTTGAGCTTCAGCACACACTGAATGCAGAGCAGGGTCGTACTGGCGAGGGCTGAGCAGAAAGCGCTTACCGCGCATTAAGGGTCTGCATGCAGAGCAGGCAGGTACCGGCCGGGGCGTCCCTGTTGCTCTGCAGGACTGAATGCTCAGTCCAAGGAGGACGTGTCCGTGTCTAGAAGGCCGTTTCCAAGATGAATACAAAGGTGGCAATGCTGACGAGCTGAGTGAGGCGGCGTCTGACACTGAAGAGGGGGAGGGGGTGGTTCTTCTTGGTGACAAGGAACATGATAAATGTTTATTTCATGTTTTTTAGTCTATTTTTCAAAATAACACTATTATAACCGTAAAAAGAATAAGAGTGTTTGTTGCTTTTCCATTTTAAATACAACCCTTTAGATGCTGTATGTAAGTAGAGTAATATCAAAACTGTTAGAATAACCCATTCCACTGGGTTAAGGAGCTCTCAGTGAGACACCATAGGAGGTTCTGGAGAGGTTTCTTCAGCTATGTGGAGAGCGGAGTAACGTAAAAAGCACAGATGGTCGCCTGGCTAAACACACAGCTAATACCAGGTTGTGTTATCCTATAAAGAAAACTTATGTGAATTCATTTCTTAAAATGAGGAAAAATGCAGAGAAGGCCTTTATGAGGCTGCTGTAATACAGACCGCTACAGGAGATCCTTCCCGTCAACAGTCTCCATCATCTACAACTCTTTGAAGAAAACTTTATTAAGATTATATGATTTACAACATTCAATTTCCTTTTGAGATCCTCTAAGTATTTAGAATGTTGAATATGAATTAATATTACACATTATTTAGCTCTATTTACCTCAACAGCAATAAATAAATGGCTTAGATGACATTAACGTTATATGTTATTTTGCAGAAGTAGAAATAGTTGTTGCATTTCTGTTCGATATAAAACTAAATCACGTTTGTCAGTTTTTTAAAAAATTTTTATTGGAAATACCAGGATTGAGTGAAACTGTGAGATTTTTACTCAAGGTGATAGTAGCATGAAAATCTCACACCAGCTCATGCCTAGAACACACAGCAGCAGCTTTCTTTTCCAGCCATGAATAAATTAATTGAATAAATGTTCTTATTCAAAGCTGTTTGAGGAAAGGGGACTAAAATTAACCAACTGTGACATAACAGCATCTGGTTAGGCCTTAACTATAGTTTCTTTTTGCTTGGTGCACTCCTCACAGATGAAGTGTGAAGTCATCCGAGCAGGGATGCCCCCATCGCGTGACCTAGAGAGTGTATTTGCCCCGGTCTGCTTCTTGACTACCATTTTTTAAGAAGTCACCCAGCTTACGTGAGCTACTGCAAGCTGAGCTACCAGAACCTCACCGACGGCCGGATTCTGCGCTGAAATCCATACTCGGGTTTGATAGTTTCATGTGCCGCAAATTTACATGTAAGTGTAAATAAATGTTACAGGGCAAGAATCTACAGTTCTAGAATCAAAAGGTACAGAGGCACGATTCCTCCTTAGATTTCCTCACAGGTTCTACGCGTAGGTTCGTATCTCTACGCGTTGTCCCGATCCAGCTGTCACCGTGCCTCAACCCATGCCACAGCAAAGCAGAGGCTTCCCGGCCAGCTGTCCCCGTAACCCCCTCCTGGGAGAAGGACCTCTTTTTAAGCCGCTTCCTCTAGACACAACAACTAGGACTCCCGGCCCCATCACGGCCAGAGCTGCCTCTCTTCCAGGGCCCATGCTGAAACTTGACATCTCCGCTACATTTACATACAC
Source organism: Fundulus heteroclitus (assembly GCF_011125445.2). NCBI lineage: Eukaryota > Metazoa > Chordata > Actinopteri > Cyprinodontiformes > Fundulidae > Fundulus > Fundulus heteroclitus. The sequence goes on along the minus strand of NC_046372.1, from coordinate 40,200,272 downwards.
ACAGCTCTGCCATTAGGAGGGGGGACTGGGGATTGGAGGCACACGGCATCCACCGTCCATTTCCTGTGTGTAGAACACCTTGCCTTTTACGTAAACAACCACCCGGTGCAAGGTGTTCAATGTTCACAAGGTGTTCACATTTTTAGCTATTCAAGAGCATATTTCCATTTCATATTGTTTCACTTGCAGCTCTTAAGCTGAGAAGAGAGAGAAAAAAAATATTCTTTGTGAAAGATACGAGCTAATAACATTCAGCCCACATTCTCAGGGGAAACCTATCAATTCGCATCGCCCAGGCTTATAGCAACTAGAAGCATCAGAAATAAGCTGCACAGCCCCTAGAAGGATGCTATTACCACTGCGTTTCCTTATCACTGAGAGGGGATTCATCTGTAGAGTCCCGTGGCTGCCTTTAGATTGCCAAGATTTTAGGCAGGTCAAAGCAGCCGGAGAGGAGATCCTGAGGAGGAGCAGAACCTGGTATTCTGACTGATATTCAGACACCGCAAAAGCCCGAGTGCTCCTGGGAAAGGGTTACATCAGTTCTGCTGCATTATTAGAATTAGGCGAGTAAAGTGGAATTGGGCTGTTTCTGTTAGAGAGAAATTAAGCTGACTTGACCTCTAACACAAGCTACAGAAATGTATCAAAGGCAAGGCAAGAAATCTAATTCGGCACTTCTTCGCCGAGGCTCTCCAGGCACCCGTCGCTTCATGTGAAATATCTGAAGTACAGCTACTAGCAGTTGTAAGTCTTGACTTAGTGTCTGTGCCGCTGGCCCCCCAGAGTGGCAGTCATATCAGCAGGAACAAAAATTAAAACAAGTTAAAGGATCAGGCGGTGTTTGGCTAAGCGCCTAATAGCTCCCAGCAGTTTAATGAGGGCTTTCAGTAGTTATTCATGCTGCTCAGAAAGCACAATGTGGCAGAAGCAATGGGGACAGTGAAACATCCTTGGACCACAACAATGTCTGCTTTTCCCTTTAGTTTTCATCAAAAAGGCATTAGGCTGCTGACCATATTAGGTGCAACCAGGTCACTGAATTAGATCACAAACTCTGGTCGGATTAAGGCCCCCCGACTAAGAACCTAATTTGGAGTAAAGTGACTCTCAGCACAGGGTCTAATGATTTGTTTTAGGTTGCCATCTCATTTGGCCTGTTGATATAAAGAGTTTTACAGGGAAGGCCAGACAGCAAGCTCTTTTAAACTGGGCCATTTCAGTCAGATTCCTGTGAGGAAAAAAAAGGGAAAAACAATCAGTGTACTCATCCTGAAATAGGATGAAGCTTCTACCCTGAGGCCCAGATTCAGCGTCTAACTCCACGTCTACTGAAGGACCCCCGCTACAGCGCATACTTGTTCTTTCATCACAAAAGACACGTCCCAATGACTGAAGAAAGGGTTTTGAACGCGTACAACCTCGGAAGGTATTTCTTGTGACGTAAACGTTCAAAGATAAAGTTGCACTTTCAATTCTTCAACCTTCGGTGCAAATAAGGGTTATTGGCAACGGGGAAGCTGTCAAAAGCTTCCACCAGATTTCTGAGAAAGCAGGTGGTCAAAAACTCATCTGGCTGTAAAAGACCCGGAGCAGCCACTGAGGTTTTAGTTTCTACAGTAAGGCACGGTCTAAACGCTGAAGGGCTTCATGCCAGAACTCCAAGGCGTACACAGCTAATGACCCAAAAGCACATGAAAGGTCAGCTCCAACTTGCTAACAGCTAAAGGAGACTCTGTTCTGTGAAGCCATGAATCAAAACAGGAACTCGTCAGATCCTTGGACCACCTTCATGTCAGGAGGAGGACGAATAGAGGATGCCCTGAGAAGAACACCATGTCTGCTGTAACGCATGGCGATGGCTCAGGGTTACTCTGCAGCGGCCATGTTTCCTCTGATGCTGAAAAGAAAAATAGGGATTCACAGGCCCCCCAAATGGCAATAAACCTAATCTGTAGTGTTGGTGACAGCGTTGCCAACTCAGCGACTTTGTCGCTATATTTAGCGACTTTTCAGACCCCTCCAGCGACTCTTTTTCAAAAAAGCGACTAGCGACAAATCTAGCGACTTTTGGAGACTCTGACGTGAAAGCACGTATCGTTCATACTCTTGTCCTCCGGCGGCAGGTACTGCCATGGGGCGCCTCCCCCGTTCTCCCCTTCCCGCAGGAGTCCCTCTCAGCGCTGCAGTCAGAGCCACAGCATGTTTACCGTCAGCGTCCAGACTGCAAATAAAGCGCACATGCGCCGGGATTGACGGCGCAGGTTGATCATAAATAACTGAATTTGAAATATTTTATCTTAAATACATAACGGCATTTGATTCACACAGCCACATGTTCATGTTTTACCGTGATTTGTAGGCTCCTTAGTGGACCACAAGAGAAAAAAGAAAATGTTGAAAAAAAGTTGAAAGGAAAAAATTTGTAACTCCGCCATAGTTTCTCTTTATGGTTAATTTTGCCGGTCTCAAACCCGGGTAAAGGAGGAGGGTTAGTATTGTAATAAAATAAACATAAAAAAAATAATAAAATAAAATAAAATAAAAATAATAATAATAAATAAACATTAATAGACAGAAAAAAGTAGCTCTATATATATTCTGAGTGTTTTTACTCACTTTTTGTCTTTGTTATTTCTCACACAGCGTCAATAATATGCACATCACATCATGTGGCAGATTATGCAAATTAGGCGATGACGTCATTCAGCGACTTCTAGCGACTTTTAGACCAGCCAATAGCTACTTTCCTTACTGAGGAGTTGGCAACACTGGTTGGTGAATCATTTCAGGTCCACCTGTAGCTGTATTTCAGGTCCACTAAGCTAATATGTAGTAAGAAAATGTAATATTTTCTTCCATAAATGTAACTAGGACATGCTAGTAGTCAGCAACTAGACTTTATTGTACCTGCTAAACTAAATGTGACCTTGTTAGAAAATGTCGGCCTCGCTAGGAACAGTCACTTCGGCGCTATGAGTAGTTAGCCGCACATGCTAGCATACGACTTTCAAAGCAAGCTAGCTTACAAGCTCTAAACTCTATTCTGGGCTTTGCACTTGTGAACTTTTTTATAAATTTGGTTTTAAAAGGCTATAAATTAATTTTTAATCTAAAAGAGTGGGAATCAGAGACCTTAGAATCTCCTGAAACAAGAGGAAAACATCCTCATCCCAGGAAAGATAAGACATGATGATGTCTTATCTTGAGGCCTTTTTGAGAAGCGGCTGCATTCCACAGTGCTTGCTGAAATCTTCCAGATGGCCCGGCTATCATGACTGATTTCCAAAAAGGTGTTTTTTTGCTCACAGAGCCAAGTTCAAACACCCTGCTGTAAGTTTCCAAAGAGAGCACTAAAAACTGTGTCAAAATGCAAGAGTCTTTCTGCCAGAGATGTTCAGTGAAAACGAAATATATTGTTCACCTGTGAAACGAAACGCCACAGCTGTGCAAAAAAGCAAAAAAGTGACTGCAGGAATCTTGGATGGCAACCTGATTCCAGATCGGACTGGGTTGGACTCTGACGTCTCAAACACCAGGCCAACAGACCAAGTGTGTGGAAGAGAGTTTTCTACTTTTTCCAAAACAAGCTGAACTCAACACACAATGCAGGAATTTAAGCTATTTTATAAAATATTAAAACAACAAACACGTAACGTGATGACGGAGATCCATTGGTTGTCATTGGAAGTTTACTGAAAAGTTCTTTATGTCAAACTTGTTCTACCACCTCAGCTAACAATTAGATTTCCAAATACCACCACATTGAGGGAGACTTCAAAACAATTGTTCAACAGGACTTGGAATAAGGACAATATACATATATATATATATATATATATATATACATACATACATACATACATATATATATATACATACATACATACATACATATATATATATATATATATATATATATATATATATATATATATATATATATATATATATATATATATTTAGCACTGCATGCTTGGTTAAAGGATGAGGTTTGAAGATGTGATCTATTTTAATCATAAGCTGAAATTTAAATGTCTCAAGTCGTAAACGTTTAAGAAAGCATATGTAGTTAAACCTCCTAGAGGAAAAGTTGGAGGTTTCTCAGCAGCCCACACTTTAAAGCCCAAGTCCAGCAGCCCCTGACTGACAGGGGCCACCAAAAAGAAAATGTTATGTATTTATTATTTTTATATATTTATTCATCATATATTACATATTACTGCAATGGGCTGGCGACCCGTCCAGGGTGTACCCCGCCTCTCGCCCTTTGACAGCTGGAGATAGGCACTAGCAACCCTCGCGACCCCAATAGGGCTAAGCATGTTGGAAAATGGATGGATGGATATTACATATTAGCTTTTGCAACGACTGATTTTTTTTTTTTTTTGTCATGGGGCCCATTCAAAACCATTCTAAGTAACATTAAAGGCAGCCTAATTACAACCAGTCATACTTGTACCAAAATTGTACCAGGCTATAACTTTGACTCTCAGCATTTTTAGCACACCCAGCTTACTCGTTGAAATAAACTTCGATAAAACCAACAAAGCACATGGCTCTCTCATTTCCAAACACGTTTGGATCTAAAACAAGTTGCAGGACGTCAAAGCCAGTTCCTATTTTAGATCAAATACATTCATGTAGCTTGTTCTCCAACTGTTTGGAGAGATGTGTTAAAATAGTATTCCACAAAGGCTGCAGGGTTAGGTCACCTCTAAAAAGTGAGCTACAAAGGGAACAAGCTAAAGCTATATATATATATATATATATATATATATATATATATATATATATATATATATATATATATATATATATATATATATATACACAACTGCTGTGTGTGTTTATGTGTGGAACCAACTCAGTAAGAGCAATCAGTGTGAGCTGTGGAGCAGCAGAACAAAAACATTTTATCTGTGGGTTTACTACAACCTGGAACATACGTATGTCACCTCCATATAGACATTTTAATTGACTTTAAACACACAAAAGTGATATCAGAAGCTATAAGGCATACTTATAAATCCAATGTTAGAAATGGGTATTATCACATTCCTTGTGGGGTACCAGAGAACAACTAATTATCATGGTTGGAATTAGTCATCCTTAGATATAAAAGTTTTTCAGACCCCGGCTGCAACTCGTTTTAAAGAGAGAAATCGAGAGAAATCCAGCTTCTCATCCTGCTGGTATTGGAGACTTTTGGAGAATCGTGAAAATCTATCGTTCCTACTCTTCTCAAAGAGCAAGGGGTGCTGCTGTGGGTCCCTCCCCATCCCAGAGCGGTCACAGGTGGTCGAGTCCTCGTGCAGCCATCCGTCCCAGCTGGAGTCAGAGCAGCTCCATCTTTGTCCAGATCACTCAACATGAGTGGTGCGTGTGCAAAGCTGCCAGCCTGACCACTAGCTGATCCTCTTACAATAAGGGCGGCAATGCATATAAAAATTGCTTGGAGCGTAACCTTAAAAAGAGTGATGGGTGGGGCTCCATCAGCTGCCACGCCAGGACTGTCCGTGTTTTTTTCTGAACAAAAATATGTCCAAACCGTCCAAAGGAAGCAGTGTTAGCCTTCATCCAGCCAGATGAACGGCAGTGGGCACCGACAGAAAGAGGAGGGGGACAAAATGTGGGTTACTCGTGCTCTTCCCCTGGCATCTCATCAGAAGCACAAACGGTACAAGCAAAACCTTTTTAGCAGGTTTAAAATGGTAACAGTTGAAACCTCAATATGTGCCGATACCTCTAACTACCCCAGGTCTAATATGGAATGACAGAGTTATAACCAAAAAAGACCAATAGCTTTTATGTGACACTTTTTACCATCACTTTCATTGTCACAGCGATAAATACAACAAAATGTGGTGATAATATGCTAGGTCCATATCTCCCATTCTTATACAACAGCGATCGCCTCACTTTTCAACCCATGTATTTTAGAAATCAGCACCGATTTCAGTCATTTGAAATCAACTGAAATCATCCTCTTATAAAGGTGTCTTTGAGTTTTAGACTGCTGATGCCTGGATCTAACAATGGTTGTACTCCACCCCACACATGGACCATCTCCCTTTTCTTGTGGCACCTCTGCAAAGCCAAATTAAAAAAAAAAGGGTCAGAAATGAGGAAGATCCTCCTGATCTCAGCGTCCCATCTTCCCGTCTTCCTTCATATCCCGTAGAGGGACACAACCACCACCCTGGTAAACACCAAACAGCCTCGCCTCTATAGCCTCCTCGATCCTTTGGAAAGCCACTGCGGCTGACTCCGAGCTCTGTTTCTGCTTATTACCAGTCGCAGTCTCCCTCTGGCAAAACAACATGAGAAACAGGGTGGAGACACCCAAAGAGGGAGAAGTGGAGGTCTAAATTAATCCCACATGTTCCCCAAGAGGAGACCTTAAAGACAGCCAAGGCCCGCTCGGCAAGTGGGAGGGCGGCGGAGCGCAGCAAAACTCTTGAGAGCCCTTTGCTGCACTTTCCCGCACTTTTCGCCCACACACTGCTGTGCACTCAACCCACATGGATCTATTTAGCTCCACTGTGGCATCACAAGGCACTATTTTTTTTATTTCTTTTTTTATTTAATTTTTTGTTGGCAAAATCCAGAAATTTTGCAGCAACCAAAATCAGTTTAAACTGACTTGAAAGAAGGACAGACAGAACCTGCAGCGAGAATAAATCAGCCCCTAAAAAGTTTTTATCAGGAGCCCCCCGAAACACCTAAGCAAAGCTAGGACAAGATGCGTTACATTTCTCCAAGACACTTCACAGCTTGGAATGAAGACAAACTCATCCTTTAAAAAGCTCGGTTCTCTAATGAATGCGCCGAAAAAAAGAAAAAAAAGAAAATCAAGCTAAGACCATTAAGCACATAAATTAGATTCTTAATCACCCGCTGCTTCAGATTAGGATGTTCTTGATTTAATTCTTTCTCTCTTTTTTTTTAAATAAATCATGATAATCACCAGAAAAAAAAAATATCTCACTTAGTTCACGTTTTACAATTCTCATCATGCAGGCACACGCCGAGCAGAACGTTACTTATCATCTACCCAGCCGTGCTTTGCTGACGATCAAATAGAATCATCGCTGCTGCAACAAATCGGCGTTGCAAGCCAGCAAATGTGCTTTTAGCGTCTAAAGAATCAGGCGACATTGTGTTGCATAGAGCGCCGTCAGAAAGCCTTGCTCCAGGAGGCAGAGCAGAGGGCCGTGGACGAGCATCAATCAGCCTATCTTAACCTAGTTGTGGAGCGGTGACAAGGACTGAGAAGGAATGAGATTAAATGAGCTGGCCTTTTATTCTCTGGGCCTGTTTTACTCAATAACACTGACAGTCGCACACGGCTTTCACTGCACCAATACTCTGCCGGCAGCCTGCTGCTGCTCAGCCACACAAACTCACATGGAGGGGCTCAACATTCCTTTTTCCTTGTTGAGAGACTGGAAACACACACACACACACACACACACACACCACCGGTCTTTAACATACAGTAGTTTTGTGGGGGGTGCATTTGCGCCCTCAACGAGGAGCACTTTTAACTTTCCTTCGAGGGGACAGAACAGCTGGACATGCCTTAGCCTGACGGACCTAGGGAGACGTGCTGCAGATCGTGGCGGGCAGAGCTGACTGACATTCTGGATTCAAGTCGGTGCATTTAAACTTTAAAGCGCTTTTCAAGTGTGCATACACAGAAATATGTAATCAAATCAATTCAGTCACACAGAAAAAAAAAATCCAATTCTAAATAGTTTATAAAACCAAGGTGTCCATGCGTTTAAGATAATAACTCAGCGTGTTATTACAAGACACACTGTGTGTTCGAACTCAAACTTTATCTCAAACTGTTAATCACCAGATCATGTTGCCTGGCTCTGATGATTAAGCGAGTCCTCGTGAGTCGACCACACCGATTTATACCTGTGTCGTAAATGGAGGAATTGTGATGTACAATTTTATTTTTAAATTCCTTTTAACTACTTTCTTTTCATTAAATGCAAGTATTTTGTTAATCGCTTTTGCAATTTATTTCACGATGCTGTTTTATTTATTTTTTTATCCTGTGAGGCTCCTCTCTTTTGCAACACTAGCATTAATAATATTAATAAATAATGCACTAGCAGCTGCTTCAGACCAGGTGTGTATGAGATTCTCACTATATTATAAATTCCAATAAAGCTAACCACGGGTTCTCAACATCACTGTATTTACACAGAAAATGTAAACTAAACTGAATAACGTGATGTGATAACTCTTCATTTAGGAATTAACTCCTCATTTAGAGTGACAATAAACATGCTACGTCAAGTCACTCACTAACTCACTAACTCTTAAATTTTGTATTAAATTGATATATAATGTAATGGTCTCTGGTGGTTTATATTCCAATATACCACGATTACACAATAAATGAATCAATCAATCAATGACAATAATCACATAATAACTCAGATTGCTCTGACAGGTCATCCCTCACTTACAGCAGAACGCCGTCCCACCAGCAGCCTCTTATAGCTGTAAAAGAAAGTGCTGAGGTACTAAAATAGAGTATGAATAGAGTAAAATAGAGTATGAATAGAGTAAAATAGAGTATGTCAAACAGCACCTATAAAGCTGAACATCAGAGGAGTTTCTATCTGTATTAGTATGATCAGTAGAGCTGAGGAGTAAATATACACTGCCACTACTATTTGTGTGAAGAAATACATTCAAAATGAATGAAGTCAGTGACTTAATTCATCTGGTTATATATATATATATATATATATATATATATATATATATATATATATATATATATATATATATATATATATATATATATATATATATATATATATATATATAGATAGATAGATAGATAGAGAGATAGAGAGATAGATAGATAGATAGATAGATTATAGATATAGCGGCAGCGATGTGAAATTGTGGTTATATTTCACCACAAGCCATGCAGAGATATATGGTAATAAGGTATAAGGGGCTTTAATCAGATACGACCAAAACTGAATTTGTTTTGTTCTTTGTACCAAATCCAATGTGTGCCAGACAACTAATGCAGCACGTCATCCTGGGCAAACCATTCCCGCCCTGAAACGTGATGGTGGCAGCATCATGCTGTGGAGTCGCTGCTGGCCAGAATGCAGGACAATCCTGAATGAACACCTGAAAGAGGGTGCAAAACGGACTGGGTCGGAAGCCCACCTTCCAGCAGGACGGCGACCCTGTACTGGCAGCCAGATCAATTGAGGCAAGACTTGAAGGATGATGCTCAGAGACGGACTCTGTCCAGACCAGCTGAGCTTGATCCATTTTGTGGCGCAGTGGTTCTCACACCTAGTCCAACATGTTGCACGTGTTTCCCTGCTGCAGCACACACCCCACGCTGAGGAAGTGATGCTATCATTTGAATCAAGTGTGCTGGAGAAGACACATGCAAAACTTGGGGGACGGAGAGCCCTGAGGATCAGATTTGAGAACCACTGTTGTAAAGTGGTAAAGTGTTACGTAGGCGGTGTGATAAATGCACTCTGTAATTCTCTGATTTTCTCTTATTTCTTTTGCAAAACTAAACATCCTTTTCCATCCATTAAACAACAGTTTGTGATGGTCCAACATATAAAATCCTCAAAAAACTCTTTACAGTTTGTGGTTGTAATGTGACAAAAACAGGTTTTAGGGAGTGTGTATACTTTTGCAAGGCGTTGTGTATCAACTATGCAGCTGCAGCAGTGAAGTAAAGCTGCAGAAGCAGGAACATCGCTCATCCTGACCAAAAATACAGGGCAGAAATGTGCCTTGTGGTACGCCATAAACCACAATTAGAATGAAAATGACCAATAAGCCACTGCACAGACTGCAGATCTACTATCAAAGGCCATTCAGAGTTATACAAGGAGCCTTCACAGATGGTTTCACTGTCTGCCTTTGTGAATTAAGACCTACTTCTCCAGTTATCTCTGACTGGCCCCAGTGAGCCGGCGCTGTGGCTGTCAACTCCAGGCCCTCGCTCCAAGCCGCTGACAAATGAGGACCTGCAGAGGATATTACATCCTTATCTAATCGGTCAAAGCAAGCCCCTCTGCTACAACCTGCTGCTGCTGGTCTTATCCGCGGTTAATAAACTACATCAGCTATCTCAACCAATCTGTGAACTGCACTATATGGATATTATGAGTGATCCCAGAGGGATATTTTGGCTCCGCTGCTCCCGTATGCCCATCAACTTGTTTTTGGTCTCGTGTGAAGATTATCTGACTTTTGTCTGGGGTCTAAGATGGGCACAGGATCGCCTCAGCTAAGAGGCGGAAACCTTAAGCGCGTTGTGATATGGCAACATTTTGGGGAATGCTTCATATACACCATGCCTTGAGGCCGGGTGGAGTTGAATAGCGATCTATTACTCATAGTAAGATGTTTTGAGGGGAATTTTTCTAGCCCCTACAGATGGTCTTTAGATTCAGTCCAGTTGTGTAATCTTTCCCTGTCTAATTCTGCTTCGTTTGTACTTGGGTCGACGACATGAGAAGACGGGCGAGACTGGAGCTGATCAGCCGGCACTGGTGATTACTCTGGTTATCAAGTCAGGTAGACGTCTGGACTGCTGATCCGGTCAGTTCAGTAGTGCTGGGGGTGCTGATCTGGGCCGGCCATTTTGGTTTTAATGAAATTAACAACAGGTGGACTACAGGAGCAACAAATGCGACGAAGACAAAACCAGAAGTGGTTTTGCAGGAGGAGACCACAGACGGGTTTTTTTTTCCCCCTACTCATGTTTTTTTGACTTGAGTTTAGCCTTTGCACTGCAAAAACGGATCTAAAAGTAAGTAAAATGTTCTTAAAGTTAGTGTATTTTTCCTTGATTGGAGTAGGTAAATAAGATTATCTGCCAATGGAATGAGTATTTTGACCCCTAAAATAAGATAATTAGATATCCTTCACTTGAAATAAGATGATGAAGATGAATTGTTCCTATTTTAAGTGCAAAAATCTTATTCCATTGGCAAATCATCTTATTAATCTGCTCAAATCAAGGACATTTAAGAACATTTTACTAATTTCTAGTTCCGTTTTTGCAGTGTGGCCAGGGTCCGTGTCACTACTGATAGCAGGAGGCGATACCTGGACGTTGCGGAGCTTGAGCAGACAGTCCAGCTCCACCAGGATGGCTCATCGGTACAAGTCGTTGCCAGAAGGTTTTCTCTCTCCCAGCATAGCATCAAGAGCATAAAGGAGATTCTGGGAGACAGGCGGTTGCTCTAGACGAGCTGGACAGCACTGTCAGTCGTCTTTAACCCATCAGTAGGACCAGTACCTGCTGCGTATGGAGGAACAGGTGAGTGCTGCCACTGTCCTACAAGGTGACCCCCACTGGGCCACTGGCGTGACCATCTCCGACCAAACCATTAGAAACAGACTCGTGAGGGTTGCCTGAGGGGCTCGATGCCGCAATCCTTGTCTTCCCCCTCACTGTCATCCTGTTTACTGCCGGCTCACTTTCAAATAAAGGTCACAATTGGCACAAAAACAACTAATATAATAAAAAAGTGTTGCTTTCGTTTTACTGAGCAGTGTAGGTGAGCAACTTGCACGTCCAGCGCCACGGCAGCTGGTAGGATTGGGATCATGGAGTCTCTATCTATGCCTGTCTAGGCCCAAGAGACGTGGAGAAGATCCAGTAAATAGAGCACATCAACCAGACATGATCTCTGAAGATCATTGAAGAAGAAATCCGACCGTCCCAGTCTGCCCCAGTCCTTTCTGCAAACTCTCTCTCTCTTTCTCTCTCTCTCTCTCTGATGGGCAAATCTTCCTGAAATCCTTGCAGTGTTCTCTAGCGCGGCGGCTCAAACGTGTCGCTGTGAAAATGACACCTTTGAAAGGACAATTTAATTTAATCAAATGCATTAACAAAGACGAATAAGTCAGAAAATTATAAACAGACACACGCCTTTTGCCATATGGGAAGTCACCAGGGACGCGTGTGCACGGGACCTTTGTTAGAAGATGGATTCGATCATGAATAAATAGGAAATTAGCAAAGCAAATACCAAACACTGACTATAAGGTGTTGTTCCATAGGTGACAAACTAGATCTGAAATGAGTTTGGCTGACTTTACAGAGAAGACTGGGTAGCAGCTTTACCGATTGCTGGACGTGAGCGCCGCACCAGGAGGACAGAGTCTTGGTGGCCTTCCTACCCCATTAATCCTTGATCGCTCCATAAAAGCAAGCTGTTCCTTTCCTCGTTACAGAAAAACGCTTTGCTCTTGCCACAACTTCAATCTCAGCAGCGCACAGTGTCCCGATTCACACATTTAAATAAACAAAACAAACCCAAAGTAGTTCCCCCCGTCATGCGAGCACTATTTAAAGCAGGTCGAAGACAGCCTGGCTCCCACCGTGCTGCGCTTAAAGCAGAATTACTTAAAGCAACAATTCATTTAACTGCAGACAAACTCAGCATGTCTTAAAGAAACAACGTCCCGGCGGACGGACACCAGAGCCGAGGCCCGGAGCGGCAACAACTACGAGCTCGTGCAGAGGAGGACTGGGATCACCGAACAAACATGAGATTAGCGTTTTAATTACTGTCCCACTCAAAAAACAAAAACCTCCTCTCTGTAACCAAAAGAAACGCTTTGAACTGAGAAGGAAAATGGCCTTTTATCCAAGAAGCACATGTGGCACATGAGGGGGATGCTTTGGCTGCGGCTGGATGTGTCCAAATAACTCTGTTATCCCTTTACAAACATGCCGGAAGTACCTTTTCTAAAAAAAAAAAAACAGCCACCGCGAACCTTCAGAGCGGAGGACGAGCGCAAAACAACAGGCCGTGATGGGTCTGAATGATGTCTGATTCTCTGGCTCTGCAGTGAAAAGGAGGAAACAGCTGCGGAAGCTGGAGATTAGATTCCTGCCGGGCCCGTTTCTCGCCTGCGGCTCGGCTCGGCTCTCAGGCCGGCGCTGTACGCAGGCTCCCACTGCCACCGCCGACAGCCTCCCTCATAACTCACCTCTGCACGGCGACAGGAGAGAAGAAAGGGGGGGGGGGGGGGAGCTGAACACTGGCCCTGTCCAGATGATCTACTGATTGTTTCCACACATCCCCTTGTGAACTTTAAAATGTGTACTGTGAGGCTTGGCAGCACAGGCCAAGCTGGCAGTTTGGTTTCCTGGATAATTTATCCATGTGACATATGGGCTAAAGGCAGTGATTAAGCCTTTGTGAGGAATCGCTAAAAGGTTTAGAGGAAAAGAGGGGGGGAGAAAAAAAGGGCTTATTCACTACAGGAATGATGATTTGGAGGGAATTTAGACACGGCGACTCTGAATCTCTGCATAGGCGCAGATACGATTGAAATCACAGTCTTTGCTGTGATCACGCTGTGCTAGTGTGCAAGAACTGGCTCTTATCCTCCGTTTTCTATTTGACACCAATTAGCCAGCTGGCAACTCTGGGCTTCCGACAGTATTCCTAACGCTTAGCCGTGTAACCTGTATGCGTTTTATTTTGTTTAGGGACAGACGTTTGTGTTTAACCCAACACGCCGCCCGCATGGTGAATAATGGGCGCGGCAGCATCATGCTGTGGGGATGCTTTCCTTAGAGAAGCTATAGCTGAACTTATCTTTGTCGGGTGAAGAATAATGCTATATACGCAACGTGTTATGAGTTAAAAGACTGGTGATGTGATTGAGGGTGCCCAGGGTATTTTTTTAGTAGGAATAGGCAGCGAACTGGGGACGACCTAGGGCTGGACAATAATCAAATAACGATTTATATCGATCGATAAAAAAAAAAAAGTTTCAATGAAAAGTTCAATAAGTTCATTTTTTTTTTTTTTTTTTGGTATTCTTTTTGATCCATTGTATATATGAAGATTCACTGTATATAACTGAATGCACCTTCCCTACTCTGCACCTTCTTGTATGAGCCGATGTGACGAGTGAATTTCTCCATTGTGAGATCAATAAAGACTATCTTATCTTATCTTATCTTAATAGAATAACAGCTTTCCTTCCTTTTGCATTATAGTCATATAGGTTAATATTACAGTCCTTACATTCTCCCAACCAATCAGAAACACAGAACCAGACTCGAAGAGTTAAGATAGCAAGTGTTATTTTTTCTTTTTTAAAAACTTGCAGTTTTGGGAAAATGTTGGTTGAGTTTGAATTAAGTGTCCGTGTGTTCTGTATGTAAAAATAGGTCGCTAAGGTACACCATAACATGGCCAGGGCTGCACTGAAAATACATGTTTTGAATTTGTTGATAATTAGCGTTATCCATCTATTTTTATTGATATGTTTTTTTCCTATAACGTCCAGCCCTAGATGGCACGACGAGGTGCGGAGCCGTAGCTAAGCAGCAGCTCGACAGGGTATGCTGTTATTTGCATGTAAGTGCTGACCATTGGCTTAGGAAAACTACCTTTACTTAAGATGTTGCCATTCATGTTAAAGAAAACAACAAAAAGTCCCTTGATGAAGCCTTGTTTCCTCCAGAGGATAGAACACGAGCTTGAGGTGCCCGTTTAGTCTCGTGCATGTCGAGGGTTTCTCATGGGGGGGGGCTTAGAGTTCAGACTAAACTCCTCACTCATGGTTCAAATTTGTGCAGGATCCGAAACAGGGGTGGAAGGTCAGACTAGATGGGAAGACATATGAAGGGGAATACAATCCCTGTTAAAGGTTCCCAAACACTTGAGGCAAAGGCTCAGGCCTCGTTTGCCTCCCACGTGGCGAATTATGCTCTACCGTGCGTAAAATCTTCAAAAAACCAAAACCAGTGAAAAACGTAAAGTCTGTGGTGGGAAACGTCCAGGGGATACGAATACCTTTGCAAGCTACTGTAGCTTGACCACAAAAAATACAAGTTTAGATGCCTCGGTATCCTGCATGAACCTCGTGAGTTCATCCAAGTTCTTGCCGTCTGCTGGCCATGTGACGGGACAAGTTCCTAGTTTTTCACTGGACTCGGGTTATTTTGGCTCAGAGATTTTAGATAAAAGGCACGCTGCCCTTCTCAGGCCTGCACTGTGATTCCGCAGTTTTCAGCTCTCTGTAAGAGACGAGGCCTGCCTGGGTTTCACTGTGATGGACGCTGCGTGACTTTACGGGAACCTCCTGGTCGCACGCTGCTGGTCGCACGAGGCCTTTTACCGGGAGACAACAGAGCAAATTAGTGAGGCCTTAATCCTGAACCACGAACCATCTGCTCCAGGAGGCATCTCTCAAACGAGAAACCAAGCCAGACAATGAATAATGATTCTGCGAAAAACAAAAGCTTGCAAATGTTCGCTAGCAGCGTGACTATGTGGGCGATTAAACCAGAACGCACTCGTTCTTTGTGCACGCTCGTACAACAAGCCATTTGTGTATGCAAAGCCACGAGCAGCACACCAAGGAGAGCGGGGAATCTTTAGAGAGACAGTCCCACCTGGAAGTCAAGCACAAATACAACATGTACTTCCTTCATTCTCGCACACCAAATGTGAAACACGGACGCACTCGGAGCAGTAGCTGAGGCTCGTCCTTAGATCCCCAGTGGTGGTTTATGATCTGGGCGATATGGCTAGCAGCCCAGGGTGTTCTTTCATCATGGGGTGGAACTTAAACTTTTTCTACAATTTATATGTATCACCGATAGCTGATAACACCTAACATTGGTGCTAAGCTAAGAAGCACCACGGGTTTAACCATCAGAAGCGCTAAAAACTGTTTGCAGTCAAAACTTTCCCCACCTTCTTTTCATGTACAAATAAGCATTTGGAATTCCTGCACCATGGGCTCTTCTAGCAGTGAAACCCTGCTACTGAACACAAAGAGAATGCTTTAATGCAGATGAGTCAAACTCAAGGCCCGTGGGCCAAATCCAGCCCTTCAAAGCAATTTATTCAGCCCTCAAGAGCCAAAAAAGGCATGTCATGTCATAAAGTAGAGGTGCATATCCTTATATATATATATATATATATATATATATATATATATATATATATATATATATATATATATATATATTGTTTGTATATCTGGAGCATGTAACGAAAATAATTTCCCCTGGGATTAATAAAGTATTTCTGATTCTGATTTAAAGTGTATAAAGGGGCTAAAACAGTGCCTCCTGTAGCAAATGTTGATTTTCTTTAACTGTGTAGTAACACCATCCTGCCACTAGGTGTCCGTTTTTCTATAACACATTAAAACAACCCAGAAAAGTCCAAAAAGAGAAAAAGTGATGCAGAATGATGAGAGTTTAAGGTGTAACACATTCCAACAACTTTTTTTTATTTTTTTGCTGAAAAACTGTAGAAACTGGTCCTAAGTGTGCTACTTTTAAGTTACTGTGCATTTTAAAATTATTTTTTTTAATGAACTGAAATGAAATTATGAAATCAAAAGTGTCATCTATACAGGTGCAACCGGCCCTTTTAATAGCTCCATGAGACCAAAGTGGCCCAATATAGAAATGAGTTTGACACCCCTCACCTAAGGTGAAGAGAGAAAAGGGATGGGGGGCATTCTCGCCCAGGGCGCCATTCACGAAAGGACCGCCACTGCAGGCACCCATAATGCGCCTGGCACTGATTGCGATTCTCAACAAACTCCTTGCATGCACGTTGCTGCTGGATCCCAGCAGCGACCTGAATTATAACACGCATCAGCGGCCTGTGTGCCGACACCACCGTGGGGTTGGTGGACCTGGCGGTGTGGTAGGAAGTTTCTGTGGAAAGCATCGGAGTTGAACAATCTGTATGAAGCTCCAAAGGTACAGGCACCAAAGAAGGCTGCTGATCGCATCACAATTGCAGACCGGTAAGGACATTGTCCCTTATCGCCACTTCTCCCACATAAGTGCTTCAATGCAGCCGTTCTAACTTGCAGCCGCAACTGAAGGGGCACCCTGCGGGTGGCGAACAGTTTTTTTTGGGGGGGTGGAATCCAGACGCGCACAGATCGCGTGGAAGGAGCGGTGCAAACTTACGTGAAAACGAAGAATAAAGTGGTCGATCCCACCAGGAGCGTGGCTGCAGTGGACACTGGGATGTATTTGGTGGGTTTAAATCTCTTTCCAGCGCTGTTGGGCATTCTGTATTCTCCACATTCCTCTATTATTTATTCCGATCGGAGGCGCATGGGGGAAAGAAACGTCCAGCGCGCAGCGGGTATCTATGCGGGCCTTTCTGCGGCGGTGAGTGGCACAGGCAGTCCGATCTCCGCTGTCGCTGAAGCCGCATAGGTCCAAGGCGTTCATAGGCAGCAGTACGCGGAGCTCTGCGAGAGCCTGGAAATCCCACCCTTCCAATCCAGCCCACTGCTGAGGTCACCCGAACCGCTCGAAAAGGTGGAGCTTCGCTTCAAAAACCCAAAGGCGTCAGAACATGTATGGAGGTGGTATTAAAGGCATTTCTTCGTCTTAGCTAATTAATTATTGTCCTCTTTTAGCTACTGACCGCCTCCCGCCCGCAATTCAACTTATATTGAAATTATTTGCCCAGTAAAATCTATCCCAGATTTGAAAATCAGGTGATTTGATCGTGTGTCGAGTGGCACGAAACCTCATTATGAATGTGCCAGTTAAATGGTGATTTGTTTCATTTTGCAGCCTACATAAACTTTCCAAGCCCCAGCAACCCTTTTGCTGATTGTCGTCCTCCTCCACGCTTTGCTTTGGTAGTCAGTGGGTGCGCATCATCTGTAACCCGGCGAGACGCCAGGTGGGCGTGGTCTTTGCAGAAAACGTTCCTTTTGCTAAGAAATGAATTGGTGTGGTGCAAAATCTGATTTATTATTTATTATTTTTGCTTGATCTTTCATTATAACGTGTTTCTTTAAAGTTTTATAAATGAACATATCATTGTTTTTTTCATGTTAATAAAAATAATAAAACAGATGTCTAAACAATACAATTTTTTTTGGAAATCATAATTGTTGGAAGACAATTGAACAAAAAAACATTTTGATGCCTTTAATTCACCTGATCTGCCCATTATTAATGAATGAATAGATTTTTTTTCTTTGCTGTTTTTTTGTTCAGCAACATTTAAACACAGCTAAAATATAGTTCACCTTGCAGTCGTGAATATATGGAGCGTAAAACAGAGAGGGAAAACATCCATGTTTGTTTTTTATTTGGAAAATCTAAAAATGTACAATAATGCCAGTGCCGCCCTGAATTAAAACAGTATGAATCAGTTAAAAACACATTTATATTGGTATACATTAAGCAGGTGATCTAGGCTCTCAAATGGGGGGGGAACCCAAACTTCCAGAGATTTAATCTATGTTTTCCTGGTGAGGCCCTCTTCAAGGTCTGCAGTTGACCACTCTTCATGCTGGTTGGAAATTACGTGCAAACTGAGCCACCTTCTCTGGTTGGGGTTCAAATGGTGGGCACCCAATCACTCTGTGGCATGGCCTCTATAAATGCCCATAATTCTACAATTCTGTTCCAGCCTTTCGTTTCGGTGTGTCAGTCAAAAGATCAGCGTCTACGGTGAAGCACGGTGGTGGCAGCATGATGCTGCAGTCTTTTTGGGGCCCATTTAAAACCTTCCTGGAGGCACCTCTGGGGGACATTTTGACCATATTGCTGCAGTTGTTTCAGTCCACAGATAAACAGGCTAAGTTTCAATAATGAATACAGTCAGTGAAGCTGCAAAATAAGATGAATACTGAGTTTATAGGCGTCTAAGAACTTTTCATCAAAGTTTCCTCATCATAAACACATGACCTCGGACCTTCTACTCCAGATCACCCCTTTTAGCAAAACATTTCTGTATATTTTCTTTATTTCTTTTCTTTTCATCGCTTAGTCTTATTTGACTCGCCATTTCTTTGCTGTTTGTTTGTTTTGTTTTTCATTGCCTCCAAGTTTTCTCCCTTTGCCTTGGATTCCTTGTGTATAAAAGTGTTCTACAAATACATACATATGTACAAGGTATTGCCCGATTTATCGGCGCGGCGGACGACAATAAAATCAGATATTGCTGACAGGTTGACCCCGAACTCGTCGCTCGGCCACCAGCCAAAACTCCTCCCACTCGACTGCGTCGCTTCTAGCCGGTTTGTCCCCCGGCTCACTGCTAATGGTGCGTCCTCTTCTGTCACGATCCCTTTAACCGGCTGATATCTGAGAGGAGGACGAGAAAATATATATTTTTAAATGTGTTGGAGTTACGTGAATCTTTTGGAAGAACAATAACCAGTTGATGCTTCCTTTAAAGCAGTACACCAGTGTTGTGGGAGCTATGTATTTGTCCCCAGCATAGACATCATATAATGTCTATGGTCCCCAGTACATTTGCTGTCTCAGTCAGGTTTCCACTACGGATACAGGCAAAGGGCGCCCTCTAGTGGCAAACAGGGAAACCTGCCGCAAATAGCGCAAATGAAACCTTTATGACTCACACGGGCCACCATATTATTTGTAGGCGTCTCTCTTGCTCAGCTTGCTTTCACATTCACTCTCTTTTCAACTTTTCAGCCACATAAAAAGGAGCCGCCTTTTTCATTTAACTAATACGGCGACGGTGGTTGTTTTCGCCGCCAGGATTTAAACGAACAGCTAAGAGCCATTAGTCTGGAAGTAACGCGGGGACGGCGTCGCGTCTTATTTACTGCACACCAGTAAGCTCCGCTAATTAGCCCCCATTCACTCGGCCTGCTCGGCGGCGGCCACTTCGCGGAATGTCGTACCGGAAAACTTTCAAACTTATCTGCGGCTTCGCTGGAGGCTCTGCCGCGCTCGTGTTCGCGGCCGCGGCCGCCGAACCGCGCGGCTACTTCGGGGAGCACCGCGGAGAGGAGCCGAGGCGCCGGTGGGCGACGCTTGGCGTCCTCCACGCAGCGCAGCCGACTTGGACCCCCGGCAGCCACACGCCGGCCCCGACCGGACCCGGCTGGGACTTCAACTGGGACAAGTAGGTTCTCCCACACGTTCGCCGCCGCCTGGCTCTTTCTACCAGTTCATGTCTGCCGTCAACCTTTAGGAACAGCGGACTGGAGAGGGCTTGAAATGCTGGCAGAGTCTGCTGAGTGTTTGAGCCAGCTGAGCTGCAGTGCGCAGCACCAGGTGTGCGTTAGTCCACAGGTATTTAATGACACGACAGAGATTTTTAGTGGTTCTGAAAGCGTGGCTCTTTTACGCCTCGGTGTTCTCTGGCACCGGCTTCATTATTACCCAGCATGCTTTCTGCCTAAGCTTTAAAAGCCTGGTAATCATAAATGTCTAAAGATGAGCTGCCAAATGCCAGGAAGAGCCTTTGTGATCCCTTTTCCTTTAAATTATTTTATTCATCTTTAAAAACTCTACTTTAATCGTATGTTTGTTAGGGTTGTCTCAATACTGAAAATGTCAACCTCCATATCGATACCCAGGAAAATATCCGATACTCGATACCGTTTTTTTCGGTACCACGGGGATTTTAAAAAATGACAATTAAAGGCATAAAAAAATATTTTATTAACATAAAAAGCTCACCTTTTTCACTGTCGGCATGAAACGGGCTTTCTCATCACAATGCCAGTTCAGTAAGTGTGCGAATAGATGCAAAATAAATAATCCAAATTTAACAGCATTTGAAAATATTTGAAGACGGGCTGAGGTATTATTCTGTTAAAGTGCAAATAGTCCAGAGATGATCCATGACGTGGTTTTTCTGGAGGAAGAACATGCCGGGGATGAGAAGCTGCTGGAGCCCAGGTTGTTCTCAGGTCACTAGGAACCGGCCTGGTTTGCCTCTGCAGCGTCGACACCGTTCCAGACTATTGTGTCTGCGCACGGCGCCTCAGCATGGAGACGGGTCAGAGCAGCCATGTTTACACAACCCTTAGCACTGGACATGGCCTCGCCTGATCAACAATCCAATTAAAGAGTTGTCTTTTTTTTTTTTTTTTTAGGGCTGTTAATGATGCACAACTAAGCAGCGAGATAAGATGTCCGTATTGATCCAGACCTGGGAATTTCTGCTGTCTCAGCAGAAAAGAGTTGATGGAGGAGCAAAACCCAGTGGTCAAAACAATTCTGGGGGGGGGGGGGGGGGGGGGGCATAGAAACACACTTTTTAGATAAGCCGCTATGCAAAGAATGTCAATTACAGGAAAGCGCGGCTGACGTATCCGTGGATCCATGCGTTCCTCACATCAGACGGACGCTGGAGGATCCTATCAGGGTGAGGCGCTGCTGCTCAGTCCACAGCCTGGACTGTGGGGGGGTGTAAGTCAATTTAGGGGGCTAGGCTGTAAGTCGGGTTTAGTGCGGGGGATTTGTCAGGCCGTATTAGGAGATTTTCCTCACAGTGCTCATGATCTTGGACTGTTGTTGGGTCAGCGCCGTGTTCTTCCCTCCGTGTTGAGCCTCGGCTAATCTCAGACCCCCCCCCCCCATTTATTTATTTATGTTTGTCAGGAGAGACCCGTCTGCGCTGTGCAGCGACAGGAAGAAGGAGCGCGTGAGCGAGGACCCCGGCTCTGAGCAGGACAACAGCAAGCCCAAAGCCACGCGCCACATCTTCCTCATCCGCCACTCCCAGTACAACCTGAGTGGGAACGGCGACACGGAGAGGATCCTCACGCCGCTAGGTCCTGGTCGCCGCCCGCCGCTTCCCGTTCAGCATCCCCAGCCCCCCCCCCCCCCCCCCTTAACGTCTCTCTCTCTCTCTCTCTCCTCAGGCCGGGAGCAGGCCGAGCTAACGGGTCAGAGGTTGGCAGCGTTGGGGTTGAAGTACGACGTTCTGATCCACTCCAGCATGACCAGGGCTACCGAGACGGCCCACATCATCAGCAAACACATCCCAGGTAGTTGAGGGGGGGAGCGGGGCGAAACCCAAAATGGCCGCGCTTTTCTGTTCTCACCCCACGGTTGTTCCGCTGCAGGCGTGGAGCTGGTGAGCTGCGACCTGCTGAGAGAGGGGGCCCCCATAGAGCCGGTTCCCCCCGTCACCCACTGGAAGCCGGACGCCGTGGTGAGTGAGCGTCCCGCCGTCCTGCGGGGGGTTCTGTCCGCACCCGTGCGGCCTCGCTCAGCCCGCCGTGAGCCGCCTGTCCGCCAGCAGGCGTGCTGTTCAGGCTCCCAGCGGTTCTGGCCGACGCGTCGGTGCTCCGCAGCAGGAAGGAGGATGGACCCCCCACAAAGGGCGGTGAAGTGATGCGGGTCTGTTAAAAGGCTTTGCAACTGCAGCCATGCAGCTTTTACTTCAGATGACAGAACAACAGAACCGCTGCACGGTTTTCAACATGTTCCCAAATAAAAATCTGTGCTGTGCTTCCTCTTAGCTTCAGTTTGTCGTCTGCAGAACGCCGTCTGCTGCAGGCACAGCCGCAGGTGTTTGGACCGTCTGCTGGTGCTGGATGTTCAGGGACTGAGATCGTTGGCCGTTATCTTGGCAACGTTGCTCAGATGAATTCGGATCAACTGAGAAAGTCAGAAACTTTTATTGTTTTAGTCCAAGTCTTGCCACAAGTTTGCAGTGGATTCAGGTCTGGACTCTGGACCGGGGCCGTTGTACCCCATCAGTGGGTCTGGCTGTGGCTTTACGACTCTTTTCCTGCTGCAGTCTTTTGGAGTCACGTTGTTTTCCCACCAGTTGTCCCATTTTTGGCTCGACTCGTCTTCCAGTCAGCTGAGCAGCGTCCCTGTCACCACAGCCTAACGCTGCCACCGCCGTGCTTTGCCCCAGGGCTGGTGTGTTCAGGGTGAGGTGCAGGTTTTTGGCAAACCCAGTGTTGTGCCTGTTGGCCAAAAAGTTCTGTTTTGGGTCCGACCCAACCAGAACACCTCCTGTGTTTGGTGGGCTCCCCACACGGCTCGTTTCAAGCAGGACGTCTTGCTCTCTAACGATGGATTTCTTCCATTGTCTCCCACTCGAGCTACAGATGTCTGCGGCTCCTCCAGAGTTACCACGGGCCTGGAGGACAGCCGTGCCTCGACAGGTCTGCAGTTGATCAGAGCGCTTTCCGTGTTCCCACACTGTATCGTCCTCCGTCTGATGCCTAGAGGTCAATAACCGGACCCTGGCTTAGACCTCTGAGCCCTCTGACCTGTCTGCTGTGACCCGTGGTCCCATCATGCTGGTCGTTCTCTAACAAAGCTCTGAGGCCAGACACGGGACAGCTGGATTTTTACGGGGCCGTTTATTGTCAGCACGGTGTCACAGTGGTTAGCACTGTTGCCTCACAGCAACAAGGTCCCAGGGACCGCTCTGTGTGGAGTGTGCATGTTCTCCCCGTGTCTGCGTAGGTTCCCTCCGGGTTTCCCTACCACTAAAGACACGCTGGTCAGGTCGGCCATTAGTGGCAGCAGCTCAGGCTAACCCCATCTGATCTACGACAATTCGCTGCACTACAAAAACAGACCTTAAAATAAGTAAAATGTTCTTAAAATGTGTGTTTTTTGTCCTTGATTTGAGGGTAAATGATATTATCTGCCAATAGAATGAGTATTTTGACCCCTAAAATAAGATAATTAGACATCCTGCACTTGAAATAAGACGATGGAGATGAGTTGGTCCTATTTTAAGAGCTAAAATCTTATTCGATTGGCAGATCATCTTATTTACTTGCTCAAATCAAGGACAGATACACTCATTTTAAGAATATTTTACTTATTTTTAGTTCAGTTTTTGCAGTGTGTATGTACCTTATATGTATATTGACAAATAAAGCTTATAAGTGAGCCGTGAAGCCTGGATTTTTTTTTTCCAGAGGTGTCAAATTAAAGGGACTGGATACAAATGCATGTCACAGTTAAGATTTTTATTTGTAAAGCATGTTGAAAAGAGCTAATGCGTGTTCTTCCTCTTTACTCTTAGCTACTCCTTGGTTCTGAACACTCTGATACCCTGAAGGATGTTGGGTAAAAGTCTCCGTTGTTCATGTGTGGACTGAGTGGGCCGTTTGGGATGGGGGGGGGCTTCATGCCTTCCTCGCTGGGCACAGCAGCATCATGTATTGACTTTGCCCCCTCTGAGGGTCTCACACTGAAGCCGTTCATGTGACAAAGGTGGCTCTCAACCTCTTTACCGTCCTCCAGCAGTACCACGAAGACGGCGCGCGCATTGAGGCAGCCTTCCGCCGCTACATCCACCGGGCTGACCCCAAGCAGAAAGAGGACAGCTATGAGATCATCGTGTGTCATGCCAATGTCATCCGCTATTTTGTCTGCAGGTTCGTGGCGGCGGCGGCTCCACTCTGACCAGAGTTTGGTGTTGCTGCTCTTTGCTTGGCTAACCCACTGTCCGACAAACTCTACCGCTGCTTAGCTCCCAGAGTAGTTAGTAGTCGTTCCCCTCATCACGTTAAACCTCGCCTGTAAACCAGTTTGCAGTCTTAGTGTGAGAGGCGGCGACGGCCGGATGTCTGAACACGTTAAAACAGGGAGATACTCAGAATAAACCAAACACTTCACATATTTAATGGAACCTGGGTGAACAAATAGGTTTTTTTAATCCAATGTTTTCCTCATTCATCTTTAATGTTGGTGCCATCCAGCCTAACATGGTTTTCTGTTCAGACATTAAACATTAACTGTGACAGGCGTACGAGTCCCAGCCTCTCTCCATCAGTTCAACAAAATAACTCGCTGTCCTAATCCTTCCCACTCAATGTTTTAAATTGCTTCTCGTTCATTTTAAGTGAGCGTTCAGCAGAAATATAACCACCTATTAGCGCCACCTGCTGGTGGGTTTGTTCCTCCTGAGTTTCCACCAGAGTTTGATGCTTTGAAATCCTGCGGTCTGTGATCCCCGAGCCGGTCCAGTTAAGTGTGGCGGCGCGGTTCTTCAGAACCAGTCTGCTGGTGGAGTTCCCTCCGCTTCAGCCCAGCGTTCCTCTGAACGTTCTTATGGTTCCCCTTTGTGATCAGGGTTCCTACCGCCTGGATTCTGGTTTGATCATTTTCCAAGGCTGGAGAAGCTTACATAAACATTTTAGTGCAGAAATGATTTCCAGACTTCTTTATTTCATAATGGAGGAAAAAATAGTATATGTAGTTCATCCCAGGCTTAAGTCTTTGTCCCACTCATTGTTCTGATGTTTGACGCCAGCGCCATGCTCACATCTACCCGGTCCTGTTGCAGCTTCTTCTGCCTGTAGTCTGGACCTGTGGCTCATAAAACCACATCTGATTTAGATGCCAAGCCAAACTAACTAAACACCTCAATAGATTCAATCAGCAAGTCTTTAAGGGAGAAGAGAATCAGTCCAGATTTATATTTACTGACGTACTAGAATATATTATATTTGTGGGTGAAACTGATCTAAATCGACCCGGTGGAATAAAAGTGGTGATGATTCTTGATTTGTAGACTTCACAGAACAGAGCTTTGGTAAACGGTTGGTAGTCAAACGCCCAGAAAGCTAATGAAAAAATCTAGACGTTTTGAGTCTGAAGCAAAAATGTAAAACTGGGAACTATGCAGCTGCTCCTGTATGTCGTCCATCACAACTGATGTCAGCTTTCTGTCACCAACGCATAAATCTAGTGAATATTTTTGATTTTGGGGTTGACCGAGGCAGCTCGGTCAGCCTCAGCGGGTCTTAAGTGTGACGCTGAAAAACTAAGTTTAGGCAGACAGCCTTTCTTCAGCTTGTGCATGCAGGGCGCTCTCTGATCTCCTGGTTCCTCCCCCCCTCAGGGCTCTGCAGTTCCCCCCTGAGGGCTGGCTGCGCATGGGCTTGCACAACGGCAGCATCACCTGGCTCACCATCCGCCCGAGCGGCCGGGTGGCCCTCAGGACGCTGGGAGACGCAGGATTCATGCCTCCAGACAAACTGACCCGGACCTGAAGGATCAGCGCCAAGCAGCTATCAGGAAGGAGACGGCGTTCAGGGTTTAATGTTTTTTTTTTTTGTTTTTTTTTCTCCTCAAGTGTCTTGAAAATAAACTTTTGATGAATTCATTTTACAACCAAGCATCGCGATGAGACTGCATTATGATTACTTCCATGCCATCGCCAAGAGAAGTGACGAACTCCTGCTGAATGTAATCTGTGACTTTCACACGAGCGACTAGTTTTTAAACCAAAAAGGTCTATTTATCTAGTTAGCTGTCCATGCATTTTATGCTGTTAGCTTAACATAATTACGTTTAACACAGGCAGGGAGGAGGGTGATAATGTTGTATTGTGATAAATAAATATTTTTAAATGTCTCCGGTTCTATTGCGTTCTCTTGCCGCCCCGAACGGAAAAGTTCCCAGAGAAAAACCCAACACAGGACAGCGGGGGAAGGTGGGAGTGAAGATTTATTGATTAGATAAAAGCAAATCAGGTCTGTACATACAGAAAAGTCGTCATGAAAGTTCAGTTTAATAAAGTACAGAATGCTGAAAGCACGAGAAGCACGTTTAAAATCTTTTGACGCATTTTTGCAAAGTTCCACATTCATCGACATTCAGAGACCCGAATCTGATCTCAAGGCCTAAGAGCACGAGAATGACAATACAATCTTCCGAGTGAAGTGGGGTTTGTGCTCTTAGACGAAGGTTAGGATAGAAAAATACATTCAGGACATTTGGTGTTAATTTGGGAAGTCGAGACATGTTGGGTTTTTCCTCATGGCTGAGGAAGACTCCTGGGACGCGACTTGGTGAAGATCCTGCCGAGCACGTTTAGTCTGAGGAGTCAATTAGCATCGTTAGGCGGGACATAAATACAGGGGAAGGGTATGCAACACAACGCTGGGAGGCATAAGGCAGCTTCTGCTCATCCTAACAGGTCTGGGCTGAGGCGTCTAGTGCTTAAAAGAAAAGCCCAGTTGAGTTTTAAGGGGATCTCAGGCTAGGTTTTAGAAGACCAACCAAATTAAACTTGATGGGTGCTTGTTGCTGTTTATGCACTGGAGGACGTGCTTGTGACCAGAACAGGAAAGAAGACGGGGAAAAATAAAAAAATGGCACTGTTTAAGGCTGCCCTCAATGGGATAAAGACGATGTCAAGACATCCAGGAACCACCAGGTAGACATGAAAAAAAAAAAAAAAAAAAATGCACATATACTACAGATTAACATAAAATATGGAAGATCTCCGTTTCCTTTTGTGGCCTCATACATTCCACGTATGAGCTAAAGTGTGTCTAAAACTGACAGAATGGGTCCATCACTTCAGAAAAGTAAGGCAATTCCTGAACTGAGGAACAACACAGGAAATGGCAGTTTTAACACCATTAATAAAAACATTTTTTTTTTTTTGTGCTACTGACCAACATACAAAAAAAAAAGAAAAAAAAATATTGAAAATATTGACAATTTACTTGTTTTAGTATTTTCCACAACATCGTTGGGTGACAGGATCCTGATGAGGATCCCTCTTCGTTGTCATGGTGACCAGAGAAACTTTGGGACGTGTGGCTTGGCTTCACAATATTCCATAAAAGTCGACTCCGGCTATGATGGAGGTGTTTTCACAGTTGCCACAAACACTTTTTTTCCCCCATGAATTCAACAAAGTCCACACCCATACAGTACATAGACATATCAGATCCCCCCCCCCTTTTTTTTTTCTTACAGTCTAATGTGATGAGAATTCCTGTGTTACATAGTAGTACCATACATCATCAATACAAATCTTTCCAGACACTTGTGCATATTTCTGTCAGGTTTGGGGTTTCTGAGCTCTGCTGCTGTTACCTGGGTGAAACTGGGGGGGGGGCTGTAGAAGTGGGGAGAAGGTCTCAGAGGAGACGGCAGTTTAGGACAGCGGCTAACTCAGGTGCTTGAAGCGGAGGCGCTGGATGTAGCTGACGTTGGCAGGGCTGTACCGGCTGGGGCTGAAGTCCGGCGAGGCAGCGTGGCGGACGGGGCTGAAGCGACCGGTGGGGGACATCAAGCCGCTGTTGGGGGAGCTGCAGGTCTGATGCTGCGTCCTGAGTCGGGGTTTCACCGCAGGGCTCGGCCAGCTGCGCCAGACACACAAAACACGCAGCAGATTCTTAGCTATCACAAGATGAAAGCTGTGCATCATTCTACTTCACAAATGTGGGTCGGTCCATCAAAGACTCCAAATAAAACCCATAGAAGTTTGTGATTGTAACATGGAAGGTGTGCTAGACTACTTAGACACTAAATGGACCATCCTATAGAGACGGATCTCATTGGTAGCCTCATAATGTTCTGAATTCATCAGCTTCTGAAAATTAAGAAGAAAAAAAAGCCTCCTATAGACATGCATTAAGGTAAGGTTAACGGGCACAGCTACCTAAAAGGCTAGCTCCACAAACTATTCTGTAACTATTTGTATTATGCAAGAGAAAATAGCTTCACTGCCGTGAAACAAATGTTTAATATGCCGGTGCAAATTCTCAGTTATCCGGCTCATCGCAACAGCAAACGGGATAAATCGGAGGCAACCGGACTTTGGTTCAGTTTGTTTTCCAGACCTTGAATTTTGTGTGAAAGTCTTAATAAAGTATAGGAAAAAAATGTATGGTAGAATTTTACAGTATGCTCAAAGGCATTGTGAAATGAGAAATAGGAAGGTAGGCTATAAAACTATAATTTTACTAACTGGTCACGTTTTGAAACGTTTTCATCAGTAAAAGCATAATGTACTGTGAATAATGCATTTGTTCATTGAATACTAGCCTATAAAAATTAACATTTCTAATAAACAGTTTGTACAATCTCAACCAATGAAGTAGGCAGTAGGCACACAAGTATACAAGTACATAAAGTTAAGGTCTTGGGAAAAAAAAATATCAGTTTTAAAAAAGTCTGGAATTTTAATTTGGAAAAAGAGCAAGCACCCTGTGTCAGAAAGAACTGAACAAAAGTTTGCCTCCGATTTAAGCCTGTTTGCTGATGATAAATATGGAAACTGGAGGAAGCCAATGCTAGCCCATCTGCTTACGGATTAGCGGGACCGTTCCAACCACTGGTTAACCTAAACAACACGGGTCGTAATGAGAAACGAGCCGAGCCACTGACCTCTGCATGTCTGACGGAGAGTACGACTTCATTGTGCTCTTCCACTTATGGACGCTGGGATACTTCTGTGGGTCAACGTCGGCGTCCTGCAGCGCGGACAGAACCTCGCTGTCCAGTTTGGTGGGCGAGTCCCTGTTAAAACACGCAGGATTCATCAGCTGCCTACAGTATTACCATCAAAAGTCTTAATCGTCACGTCTTACTGACGACTGGATCAGCAAGCGCTGCATCATGCATGACTAACCAGGACCCAAAACATTCGCTTGGTACCTTATTTTAGCGGTGATGATCTGCATCTGAACCTCTCTTCTGAGTAGGGCTGGGCGATAAATCGATTTAATCGGTTAATTCGAATTTACAATTCTATAAGATTTCGTTTTTGGAAAATCTGGATTTTATTTTGCCAATACACTCATTGGGTTTCCATGAAGAGAACGGCATGTGATGCTGAATATATGTTTAGGCAAAATTATTGTCCTTTATTATTTATTTAAACTTTATTTTACCATAATACGAGGTACTTCACTCACTTATTTACTTTTTTTTAACTTAGTTTGAAGTTCACAAGTGCAGTGAAGCCTGTTCTTAGCTCAATGTGTAATACCACTAGCAGCAAATGTTTTGTTATATTTTCATTGTTTATAATGGCACGGCTACCATCATGTTTTACAAGCATGTTTTACAGCTTGTTTTTAGTTGCACTTTGAATTCAGGTCAACTCCCTGACAAAATGCTTGACATAAAAAGCAAGGTTATAAAATAATTTCTTTAATTTCTTTTTATGAAACAAAAAGGAGGAAAAAAATCGATTAATCGGATATGGTATGATAAAATCATACCATATCGCCCAGCCCTACTTCTGAGGTCTCTAAACATTTACAACATACAAAAAAAGAAGGAAGGGACTCACCCCTCAATGAAAAGTCCTCTTCTACTGTGCGGAGGAGTCCTGGGTAAGAACTCGTGGGAGTTATCCAGAGACTTGTAGGAGGAGCCGGAGGAGCCGGAGCTGCTCAGGTCCCGGCCTCCGTGGTCCCACGACTTGGACCTTGCACAGAAGTTGCGCACCCCTGGCGCCGACCCCCTAGTCCTCCCCAGCGACTCCAGACTCTCCTCGGCGGTGAAGTATTCGTCGGAGCTGCCGCTGCTGCTGCTGCTGCTGCTGGCCCGCTCCGCCCGCTCCCTGCCGTCCTGGCGGAGCGACAGGCGGTGGAGCCCCGAGCTGAGGTCCGAGGCCGAGAAGGAGCTGCACGAGTGGCGGCCGTCCTTGTGCCGGTTCCTGCCGCCGCTCCTCCTCTCCCGGCAGCTCGGGGGACTGTCCGACGGCTCCTGCAGCGACATGCGCTCAAACTCCACCATCAGGTTGGAGATGGGCGACAGCATGCAGGAGGAGGACGGGGAGCCGCGCGGGGACACCTTGTCTCCGTTGTGAGTCCTGTCCCTGGAGGAGGAGGAGCACACCACGTTTTTGCAGGCCACTCCGGGCGACAGGAGGCCGTCGGCGCAGCAGCACAGGAGGTCCTGCTCGGCGGCGTTCTCGATCAGGTCCGCCCCGCGGTGGTGCAGCGGGATGTGGAAGTCCCGCCCCCCGACCGCGCCCTTCAAGGCGTCCTTGGAGGCGACGCAGGAGGTGATGCTGGAAAGCGCCGCGTTTTGCCGGTTCTTCATCTCCTCCAGGCTGATGTCGTCTCCCTCGTCCAGGAAGGCGCCGACGGAAATGGAGTTGCAGAACTTTTTGGGCTTGCCTGGGATCACAAAGAAGAATCAGAAGGGTTATAGAAAGTCTGCCAATCTGTCTGCGTGTATCTGGTGGCACGTTTTGCCGCCTTCACGATCATTAGGAGTGAAACCCCACGTTCCTGTCCACATGTGGACATAATCTATCGTCTAGTCCGGTACGCAGGGCTTTGTCAGGACTCTCTGCGTCTCAACACACACAGACGGTACCTGGAGAGGGCGTTTTGAACCTGTTGCTGGTCTCATTGGGTCCGGCCCCGTCGTGGCTCCTGGGACTGAAATCCTTCTTGCTCAGGTACTCCTCCAGCTTACGGAGCCCCTCGTGGGAGGACAGATCCACAAAGCAGTCCAGGAAGCTCCAATACTCGGCCCAGGGATGGCCCATCTCACGGGCCAGGTCTCTGAATTTAAACAAGTTCTTAATTAGTTATTTAATGGCTGGAGACCAGAAACCGTACCCTGACTATAGTACCTCCCCCCTTTCGTCAGCAATGACTTTCCAAATATCAAATAAACTGTCTGTATACTGAAAGACTTTGTGATTCAGACCTAAAAACATCTCTTAGATCCCCCCGGCGGTGTACTTTTTGTTACTTCTTAAAATAAAGCACTGCAACAGCATGATTGCCACCTCTGTGCACCATAGGACAATATTTATGTACCAACACTATAATGATCCTGTTAAACGAGAGGTTCATGATGACCAGGCGTAACATTACGACCGACAACATTTAAAGTACGTAAACAGCGGGCTGCCTCTCCTGACAGGAAGGAGTCAGCATAAACATACATCACCCTTTGTTGGGTGTGGAGCTGCCCGTGCTGGTCATAATGTTATGCCTGAACAGTGCAACTGTTTATTTTAAAGTACTAGTCGCATAGATTGTAGATCAATAGCAAACTCCAGGAAAGCTCAGGATGTACCTGCCCACTCTCTCCGCCCCTCTGTCTGGGTCGGATTTAAGGATGTGGTGGAAAAGCTCCGCCCGGTCCCTCGGTGGCGTCTTCCAGTTTCGCCGGAAATCATCCGCCTGCAGGAAATGACAAAACGGCGTGGTTAGTGACGGGTTGGCTGCTTTTGGGGGGGTAAAACGTGTCCGAGCAACAAGGCAGTGGACTTGCTTTAGACGGGCTGAGTGGGCCGGCGAAGGCTGTGACGGTCATCCAGGGGTCCGTGGGGCTTCTCGTGTGCCGCTGGATCAGCGTCAGGCTGTCTGAGGACTCTGGCGACCATCGAGCACCGATGATGGGCTGAGAGGTGTTGTCGGTGGCCCTCAGTAAAGGGATATAGCAGCGGTCTGAGAGACAGCACAACTGGAGCTTTAGGCACATTTTGCTGTGGTGATGGTGGCTAAAAATGGCGAGTCATCAATGCACTGCGATTTATTTTTTATCCCAATTCAACATCGATTCAGAAAAGCGTCTAAATGGATTCATTTCCCTGGCCACTGGGTTCACGAGCGACGGTTCCAGGTGAGTTTACGGGCGAAGGCCGAACTACTCAAATGCAAATAAAGTAAATGACATTACTGTGGGGCAATTCATTTCTCTTCAGTTTTGCTCTCAGTATTGTGCTTTATTTTCAGATGTGCTCGTGTTCAAAAATAATTTTAACTATCCCCGTTTCTAAGAGGAAAGGAGAATTAATCAGGTTTACTGGCTCTTTACCTCGATGTTAATACAGTACTGTCATGTTTTCACTTTTGTCCCCAATACTGATATTTAACTACACAAAAATATCCATTTATGCACTGGTATACCATGGCTGTTGATAAGGACAAAAATAAATACAGAAATATCTACAATATCAGACACTTCTAGTTATTATAAAATAAATCAATATCCAAACATTTAAATCAATATTGAATTGAATTGTGAGGTTCTAACCATACCCAGCCCTGGTTTGTGGACATGACTCCCT
The DNA here is from genome assembly GCF_011125445.2 of Fundulus heteroclitus. Taxonomy (NCBI): domain Eukaryota; kingdom Metazoa; phylum Chordata; class Actinopteri; order Cyprinodontiformes; family Fundulidae; genus Fundulus; species Fundulus heteroclitus. Next base: position 40,167,681 of record NC_046372.1, on the reverse strand, counting down.
TTCAGGCTGCTTGCACACAAGAAAGTGAGTTGGTTTATTTAACTGGTGGCCGTTAAAGAAACGCAATGTTCAGGTTCGAAAATCATTGCAATTACAGGTCCAACTATTCTCCTACTTTTAAGGAATCTCATTATAAAATGTTAACTGGCTTACAAATTTATAAATTATTTATTTAAGAGTTTTTTTAGGTCTGTTTTCCAATGACCAATTTTGTAAAAAGTTGCTGCGTCTTCTTCCATCAGTAACATCTTCCACACTGAAGAGTGAATGTTAGCTACACTTTGCAGTGCTGCTATCACAGATATTTAGTTTCCGACCAATCAGAGCAGCTCAAGCAAGATAGATAGATAGATAGATAGATGACAAGAATGCTGTTTATGATTTAAATGCCTGAAATGCCTCAAAATCATATTTGGCTTCGTTTGTGAGTTGGAACCAATGCAAACTAAAGTGTTAAGGCTGGTTCACAGCATTTTTCACAGCATTTTCACCCTGATTTCCCCCTTTCAAGAGGCGCCGATTATTGGCGTGTCTCTTAAAATAATCTTAATGTTGGATTCCCCCCGATATCCCACCGTTTGTCATGTCCTCTGAAGACAAACGAGCACGCAGCCTGTTGAATGTGACGTGTAGCCAATCAGAAAGCGCGGTAAGGGATTCCCTGAGAGACCACCCCCCCTTATATCATAGTGCAGCAAGTGTGTCAGCCATGTTTATTCATTCTGAACTCACGTTTGATCTTCAGAGGATTCGCAAGATTTTCTGTCTGACTTCTGGATGACCTTAAGCAAAATCTGTTTGTGTGTGGTGTGTTGAGCTTGTCTGACTGGAAACCACACACTGTACGAGACTACGTGTTTTATCTAGGATTTTTTATCGTTACGTGTGGTAAAGCTCAGGCTTTGAAAATCGGCCCTAAATTTTATAATCCAGCCGTGTGAACCAGCCTTATGATGGGCAAATGATATCATTTCAATCGAATCGCTCAGACTTTGATATCAGCAAATATGGTATTGTCATCCAAACAAATGGGTCTAACATCGTATCGTGATAACGCTGGTGAATTACACCCCTACGTAGGGAGAGGGAAGAACACGGGAATAAACACTCATAAAAAATTTTAGGTCATCCTTACCTTCCAAGTAGTCACTTATTCTCTGTTTCACTTCTGTGGTTTTATTTTTTCTGCTACAAATAAGCTGTGGAAAGAAGAACAACACACGAATAACGCTAAGTCCACACATGCAACTGTTGCAACAACTATTTGCCCATCTAAAATTAGCCGACATTATTTAGCCAGAGAATGTTGCCAAGAGATAAAAAAAAAGGTCAGATCTTCTGCAGCTACTCCCAGAACATAAAGGTAAGCATTTGTCTCTAGTAGCTGCTCCTAATTCGTATCTCTACATTCAAATAAATCCTTTCCATTTGTAACAGTGGCAACCCAGCAAACATCAACAGAGGCTTTAACGAAACGAATCGTTTAAATCCTTACATCCGAAGGCTTCAGGCCTTCCCTGTTCCTGCAGTTCTTGTCGGTGTCGGGGTGCGAGCACAGGACGTTGACCACATCCGGACAGCCGAACTTACAGGCGAAGTGGAGCGGCGTTTCAAAGCCCTGAACCAGGAGGCGAGCAGAAATTAAAAAAAAAATAAAATTAACGTTGCTTACGTGCCTGGAAACGACAAACTGTGGATGGGTTGCAGGAAGCAGAACTGACAGCCTTATCTGGAGTGTTGAGGTAAAGATCTACAATGTAGCGGATTCGTTTCTGCAGCATGGCTTCCTGGTCGTCTGGGTACATGAGGCGCATGAACTCGGGGTTCTCCAAGGTGTCCAGTAGCAGCTGAGCGATCCCTGCCTGGTTCTCCTTGGCTGCCACATGCATGACGTTGTACCGGCAACCCTCCTGAAGGTACAGACCAGAGCAACAAGGGTATGGAAATAATTCTCAATCTCTTGACTCAGTTCTTTTTCATAAGTCGGCACCTGAAACCAAATATGCCAGCTGAAGTTACAGCTTTATCTCCCTCCATTTATTTTATTTTAAATGACTCATGAACCAGCCATTTTTAACTGCGCTGGAATGATCATATTGAAGTGACACTGGGCAGTGAAGAGTCAAAAAGAACTTTATATTTTAATGTTAGAACTTCACCACTAAGAGCGCCAGTGAAGCTTTTCTTGACACTGCTGGAGGCTGGCACTGATAATGGAAAACATGTTTATGTGTCCAGACACGTCGCGGCTCCGGGTCGGGCCCGGTCCCTCTATTAATAGAAGAGAGGATCCAGTTTGTGAAACTATGGCTTCAATATACTCTGAAGTTCAGAGGAGGATCAGCACCAATGAATAGCTTTCCCTCTAAAACTTGAATCTGCCCAAGCTATGTAATTCAGATTTGTCCTGACATGGATTCATACCCCTCGCCTGCCTTGCCGAAGTATTCATAGCTCTTAAACTTTTGTACTTTTTGTCATTCAACAACCACAGACAGACAGATATAGCTTAGTGTGTCTGAATGTTCAGCCGTTCATGTTCAGATATTATTGCAAAAGTTTGATTTCTCAGCAAAACACAACACCTCCTGTGACCAAGTGCCCCTCCTGCACCAGAGAAAGCCTGGTGGAACACGTTCCAGCAGAAAGCAGACATTCTTTTACCATCAGCTCTCGCATGTTTCGCCTTGGTTTAGGAAGCTGGTAAATGCTTGTTAGCAATGCAAGTAAAGGCCGTTCCTGGAGTCGCTTGTGCCTGATCCAAGCTGAATTCACTCCACATGCAACACTGAGACAAGAATTTAGCAAGGCACTGATCTGGGGAAGTATACCTCTGCAGCAAACCTGGACGAACAAGAAACCTGCTTCAAAGCTTGGCAACAAACCGAGTTTCAGAGAGAGAACTCCATAAAGCTAAATCCAGGCTGAAACTATCTGCTGCCAGACCACTAGCATCAATTGCACCTCCCTGGCAAGGTTGCTGCGTCCCAGCAAAGTAAAGGTGACTTACGTCGAGAAGGACCAAAACTTCATGCTGTTACCTGGACAACGGTGGGATTATCCCCCGAGCCGATGAGATAGCGCGGGTTGCTCCAGACGAGCTCGCCGAAGCCCGCCTCGTCCCCCTTCTCCACAGCTTTGCGCAGCTTGGCTGTCAGGTCCTGACTGCGCGGGCTCTTGAAACTGTTGGCCCGCTCCCTGTTGATGGTGTCGACCTCCGGGTTCTCCGCTGTGACAAAAAACAAGGGCTCTGGAATCAAGTGCTTTCTGTTGTGTCGCACAATACCTCCCCTTTTAACCACTTCTCTTATTTATACGTATTTCCGAAAACAATGTTATGACGCTGAAAGACCGGGCTTTAGATAACATGGAGAACAGGAAAAAAAACAACAACGTGGCTCCTTAATGCTAGACCTCCACACCCCTACCTTTCCCGACGGCCGGTCCGGGCTTGATGGGAGAGATGCAGGGGGTGGACACGCTTGGAGACGGGCAATAGTCACAGCCTCCCTTAGAAAACCTCTCTGCGTCTTCGCGGTTGGAGAAGGCTTTGAAGCGGGAACCCTTCATGGTCTTCACGGCCTGAAGTGCGTCTTTCTTGTCCGTGTAGACATGCGCTCCCTCTGCGGTACACACACACACACACAGACACACACACTGTCCGGTCAGAGCTACTTTACTGGCTGGTCATAGGTCTGTCTGCTGGCCTTCCTCCCTTAATGCAAAAGTATTCACACCCTCTGCACAAACTTCCATGTGTTATAACAGAGGGCTTAATGGGACAGACCAACACAAAGAAGTGCATTAAGTGGAAGGAAACGATGCAAATCATTTTTTGACAAATAAAAATCTTAAGTGGAACCCCTTAATTTGATTTCTCTAAATACAATCGAGCATAAACCGCCCTCAGAAGTCACCGAGTTGTTAAAACAGAGTCCCCCTGCATGCAATTTAACCGCAGCATAATCCAGATGTGACGTTAAGTCCTCAGAGGATTGTGGGAGAACCTCAGTGAACAAGCAGCATCACAAAGACCGAGGGAACACAGCGGACAGGTTGGAGATGGAGCTTTCTGGCATTTATGGAAGTGTTCAAAACTAAATGGTTGTTGAAGAAAAGCCTTAAGAAGTCTTGCCTCATGATACATCGTCATCGGGATGTCGACGTCTGCAATATATTCATATTGCAGAAAACCGCAGCGCAATGTTTGTCAGCTAATACAACCCAAGTGTTGCATTCGACTTCCTACCATAATATGTAACCTGTTGGCCGAGTCTGAGGGCAGCAGATGCTCACGTGGGACTCAGACATCACCCAAAATGCTGAGGATCACTGGGCGACGGAAGCGCAGATGAGAGAGGCGGGAAAGAAGACACCTCGCGTCTGATATGGTCATGACGGTACTTACTGATATCACCGTCGCAGGGATTTCTAACATAGTGCCGCCCTAGAAAGAGCAAACGCGAAAAGGCGGGGGCTCCGGTCAGATCAGACCAAAATCAAACACTGGCGCCTACATGCACACTGTTGTCCCCACAGATGCAGCTACGTGAAATGCAATGAGGAATCTGTGGCGAAGCTTTACAGACGCCCAGAAACTCTGCAGAAAACATTTAATTAGATTCAGTCGGGCTTCTCGATGTGGAAAGCTGAAAGAGAAATTTCCTGAATGATTTAAACACGCCTCTACAGCCAAAGGTCACTGTCCTAAGCATCAACTCAAAGGGGTGTGACAACGCCTTCATGCTACTCTGGGGGGGGGGGTGTTCCCTCTACAAAACATGTTATCATTCTCCAGCCGCTTCACAGCTATGTGCGACTTATGTGTTGGTCTGTGAACTCCCAATAAGACAAAAGCTAAGACTGATTGCAATGAGACAAAGTGTGAAAGCGAGGCAATAGTATTTCTGTACAATCCCTGGTGAACGGTCTGCGTCAAAGGCCACGACGGGTGGCAGGAAGAACGTGAACCAAATGTCCTGAACAGCCTCACGCGTCCGTCTTCTGCTGCTTTCTCAAGGTTTTTCTGCTCCCCCCCCCCCCCCCCATCTGTGTTGTGAGACGACTCAGACAATCTTGGAACAGAATAGTGCAGCAGGACTTGCTACAGTAAAAGTCCATCTTGACAGCTTAACGTAAACAGAGCTGACATGGTTACGGCACAAACATAAGACATGCATGCACTTAATGCCCAGAGAGGACAGACAGCCGCGTGAGCCGGAAACGAGCAAAAACAAACAACAAAACAGAACAGCTGAGGACAGAGTCACTGGTAAACAATCAGGATAAACTTTAGGAGGACTTTAGACTCTGCTTAGTTAAAAGGTGCTTGCTAAATGTAGCGTAAACAGCTAGGACAGATTCAAACGTACGTTTTTATATAGAAATCATCAGCAAACCAATCATCTGCATGTGGCTTTTTTTGACTGTCTTACCATTTCGGGCCAGGACGTCCTCCCACGGGGGGCAGACTCCGTAATAAAAGGTTGGAGATACTTGTGCTGGCTTGGAAGGGGTTTCGCTTTTGAACTGAGAGTTGCCGCAGTCAGCCGAGCTGTTAAAGCCCGACTTTCCTGGGATCTCCTCTTCCTCTGGAGGGTTCAGACCCACTCCGTAGCCAAAGCTCAGATCGTCGCCGTTTTTCTGGGAGGAGCTGCCGCTGCCGGCTGCCGCGGTCTCAAGCGAAACGGCCGAGGTGGGACCTGCCGCAGATTTGGAGGAACCGGCGGCGCCATCTGTGAGCTGCGATGAACAGCTGCCGTCTGTTTCAGCGGCGGCTCCCTCTTGTCCGGCCAGGACACGGGCCAGCTTCCTCTCATAGGTGCCTCGGGTGGTAGAGGTGATGGGGCCGCACTTTAGGTCTGCTCTGGCAAACTCCTCAGACAGCTCGGCAGCACTCAGCCCCCTCAGCCTACTCAGAACCGCCTCCATGCTTCAGCTCCCTGTAACACAACACATACGTGAGCGGCTGCGATCGGTGGATATTCGTGTTGTAAACAAACAGCATAAAGACCCGGGACGCAAACAGACTGCCGATGCACATTTCCCGACCGATACTACTTTCCAGTTTTGACCAACTCCGATTTTATTATCCCCATTTACGCAGCAAAGAATATGCTCCCAAGTACGGCTGAATGATTTTGGAAAATAATCTAATTGCGATTTTTTTTATCTTGATATTGAGATTTAATGCGATTTTTTATTTTTTTAGTTTGTCATGTCTTTTTAAACATATACAAAGAAGAAATCAATCTGTTTCATCGCTGTGCAGTTTAGGTGCTAAAAGAGCCGCTGCGTCTCAACTCGGAGCAGAAATGATAGCGTTCTGCCTACGATATATTTCAACCAAAATTGCGATTTGATTTTGACTTTTCTCTGCATCAACCACAAGCAACAAAAATGGCCTCTAGATAACAATGTTTGTAAACAAGGACATAGAGTGCAAAGTGCAACCAACAAGCAAGTCTATGTATTAAACTGATTGACCGCTACTTAATGCTATGGTGAGATTCCTAAAAGTTTCTGGTAAAAAAGTATAATTATATAATCTTTAAAACAAGTAATAGAATTAGATTTTCTCACTGCTGCAACTCTCTTCCCTTCCATGTGGAGGCTAACCCACTTTAAACATATTACCGACGCCTAATGGACGCGTCTGATTCACTAATTTACATAGCCAAAAATTGCAGACATCTGCTATTTGAGAATTGTGTGTGTTTTTTTTTTTTTTTAAATTGCGATTATATTACAAATGCAATTAATTGTGCAGCCCTACTCCAAAGCTTCTCCTGATTTTTATCAAACTTTAAACCACAAGTCCATCAACACTGGTTGAAGCGTCAATGTACTGAAAATGTATTGAGTTCATCGTTATAATACATCTAAGGAATAGAGAAAACTTTATAAGTGTCTGACTTACAGATCTCATCGGCAAAGCGGAAAAAAAATAAAAAAATCGGCCAATTTAGAATTCTGTTGAAATGATGGCAGCACGTCTGTGCACAAAGGAATACAACACCCACCTTGTCAGAAAAAACTAATATTGAATATTCTTGTCTGATTTTATCACATATGCAACTACATATGCAATCAATGAATCCAAAAAAATGCTATTAATTAAATGGGTCGGCTGTAGATCACTATGCATTGGGAAAATAGCATTTAGGTGGGGGGAAAAAACCTGCAAAACTAAGACGTGACATACACTGATCCTCTCTAATCTTTCAAATCTTCAGATGCCAAATCCCTTTTTCTATCATCAAAGAATAAAATATTAAGGTATGAAATACATGATAACCAATGGTAAAAGAAAAACTATTCTCTCACATTATGTGGGCTGTATTTAATTTTTATAATAGGGTTCCCCTCTTTAAATTTGTGTAAATGCAACTTTAATAAACAGACATTGAGGAAAACAGCACACAACATGTACACAGACGTTTAAAGTTTTTTTTTTTTTTTTTCTCAACGCTTAATCCTAAAAGAAAAGGCAACACTGAAGTTGGGCTAGCCTCCGCGGGCTAGCCTGCTAGCCAGTAGCATGGAGCTCAAGAAGCCGGGTGGGGAGCGCATAAAAGCTAACGCGCGGCTCGGATCAAACGGCTCCGCGTTGTCACGAGCCCGAACCGCGGCGGCCGAACGAACGAGGAACGCGACCCCGCTGCAGCCTGGACACACGACACGCGACCAACACCAGTCTGGGCTTTCGCGTGCTGTCACGCCCAAATGTGTCATTCGAGATGTGTTTTTTTTTTTTTTCCTCCTCGGACTGAACCGTAGCAAATCCGATACGTGGTAATAATGATGTCGATAAACGGCCACGTGAAAGCGATGGCATCCATCTGGGAGAACGTCCCGGTACTTACCGAGGCACATTTCGCCACGGAGAGTCGCGGGTGTGGGGGTACCGATTAGTTTTGCCCAAATAAACTTAGACACAAAGCTCAAGACGGTCTGGAATAGTCTCATTGTTTACAACATGTCATGCGCATGCTCACTTCAGAGGGAGGGCTCGCGCGATGCATTCACGGCCTGTGGGAAAGCTGCCGAGCACAAAAAAAACACTGCTTCAGTGATAAACAAGATTCCACCATCAGAATGGCCTCGCTGTTTTAATTATAGGCCACATAATCATATATTTAACCGTGTCAACCTTTTGTAGAAACAAAATCATGCACCATTTGTGCAAAACATTATGACCACTGACAAGTAAAGTGAAATGTCACTGAATGGTCATTATGGCACCCTTGAGTGAGTGGGATCTTCTGGGCAACAAACAAAATCTCAACAATGTGATTTTATAAAGACTGGGGAAAAAGGGTAATCATAAGGATTTGAGCAAATCTGACAAGGCCTGAAATATGATGGCTAGACCTCTGAGTTTGAATATCTCCAACTCTTGGAAATCTTTTGGACTGTTCCAAGCTGGCAATGTAAAGTAAAAAAGGAAACAACCAAACAGCTCAACTACCGTAGGTCAAATCGCAGAAGCTCTGACAGAAATGTGTCAGAATATACAGCTCAGTGCATGTGAGCTGTGCACAGCCGGTTAGGGTGCCCAAGCTGACCCCAGATTACAGAGCAATGGAAGGCGGTGGTGAGGTCCAATGTATGAGGGGCCACAGGAGACATTATTCTAATTTGACCTCACACACTTTCATACATACTAGTGTATGACAGTGTTTCACTAGTATACATATGAAAGTATACATATGAAAGCTTTTAAGTAGTATGTATGAGAGCTTGTAGCATTTCAAACGTGTATGAGATGAGAGCTTGTTGCGTTTCGGTGCGTGTGAGGTCAAATTGGAATAATGTCCCATAAGGCATCTCATACTGATGACTCACATTTTCTTTTGCATCATGTGGATAAGAATATCTGGGTGAACACATGGTACCAGAAAGCACTACAGGGAGAGAGAGCCAGCTGGCAGAGGCTCTGTTCTGCTGGGAATCACTGGGTTGCGCCATCCATGTGGACGTCTGACACCTAACACCCATCTAGGCATTGTTGGATCCCTTTCTACACCCTTTCACCGAGACAGTATTCCCCGGTGGCAGTGGCCTCCATCGGCAGGGTCACGTACCCTGGCTGCAAAGAAAGAATGGCTCAGGAATGAGAACCAAGGAGGAAGTCAATGAGTTTGAGGCGCTGCTTTGGCTTTTACATTCCCACGGTCCCACTAGATAGTCGAGCAAGTGTGGAAATGTGACAAACACAACCCCAGATCAAGGGAGTTTTCAGCTTTACGGGATCCGCAACTATTTTTTAGTGTATGTCCGTATTTTCCGCCTTACATGAACGCAACATCAAGCATTAAAACGCAAGCCGCGATTAACGCAAACTCAATATCTGATTTCTTCCGCCAACAATAGTAATAATAGTTTATAGGGAAACTTTAGAACATGGAGGGATTGTAACGGCTGCTTAAAAAAAACTAACTAATGTGCATGGGTGCCAACATACGAATAGGAATAAGGACTAAAATGCTCTAAAAGTAGAAACAAAAGCTTCCTCTGAAATCACTTATTAGATACAGTCAGAAAAAAAACATTAAGGTGACACCTGCTTAATGATTTAACGTAGGGAACGGTTTGTCCACCGCTATTAGCCGCTTAGCATGCCAAGCTAGTGCTTACACGCCTCAAACATTCGCGAAGAACGATGAAAATTTATTCTTGTGACTTTACTGTAAACACCGTTTAAAAGATCTACGCCACTAAAACATGCTCTGCTGGACGACAATATTGTAAGTGAAGCTTGCCAACCTCCTCCCCCTCCTCTCTACCCGGCTGCAGATGCTAGGTGTCTCTTCTCACCGCGACGCTTTCAAAATGCTGAGCATTAGGACCCGCTTTCGTCCAACGTACTGCCTGAACACAATTACTTCTTCTCTTTGTGATGGCAGACCAACTATTGAGGTGCATTACCGCCATCAACTGGATCGGGGCGTGGATAAGAGATTCACAGTAAAACTAAACAAAAATAAACTAAATTCTCTCCAATAAGGTTGTATTTTTTTTAAAACAAAAGAATCTGAGCTTTTATTTTACTTACACTGAGAATATTTAACAAAATTATTGCTTTATGTTGACTAATAAAAAGGGAACCACAAAAAGCAAAACAAAACAAAAAAACACACACAGCAAAGGAACACAGGAAATTAAATAGTGCAATTTTCTTTATCATGAATGCAATGACATTTTTCCAACACAAATTCTTAATCAGGAACAATTCTAGTCTTTGGGGGGGAAAACACAACCAGGATAAGTATGCAAACAGTCCAAAATAATTTTATGGTATAGTCTGAGTACATTTGCTATTAATACCCCAAATAGGCATAGATTTAATATTATTTGTCCCTTTTATACTTTACAAGAATACATCGGCATATGACAGATCGTAGTAGTCCAGAAACAGGAGGGCTGCAGCACAACTGCATGCAGATGCAATTACAATATTGAAATCCTAGTTGATTTACCATCAGATCGTTTATGAATTAGATTTTTGTCCCAACAAAATTACAAAAAGGACATGTATTTATACATTAGCCTCTGAAAAACCAGTGCACTCCCATAACCCCAGAAACAACAGTTTCAACATCTTTTGGTAAATCCCATTTGTTTTTTGCTAAGTACCAAATGTAACAATCAAAAATAAACAAGCAATTGCACCTCCGGTTATTAGATGTAACTTCGTTTCATTTTTACAGCTTGTCTTTTGTCAGTTGAGTTTTAATCATCTAGTGTGCAATGTCACTTTGTGTGTTTTACTTACAATAAACAGCTCTTCAGCAAGGAATTAGTTCACCTATACAATAACATCTCATTTTGCACACACCTTGACCAGAGAGAGAGAAGAAGAAAAAAACAAACAAAGAAAAAAAACAAAAAAAACACTCCTTCCACAAAACTTAGTCCCATACAGCATTTCGAACATTGCTTAAGGCCTTTTTTTTTTTTTGCATACAAATTACCGCAGTCTATGTTAGGCAGACATAACTGAGAAACATTTTTTACAGTTCAGAAATTAAGGATGATATGATTACCTGACAAACAAATGCTCCATTTTAAGAAGAGGAAATCGAAACATATCTGAGCTTAACTGTACATGACATATTTACGAACAGGAGTGATACAGTTTCATTACAAATCAGCAATGCAGAACAATTTCAGGAAAACAATAGATGTGCAACATCACAAGTAAACAGGCACGAGTAAATGGAAGAACAGCTTGTAGTTTGTCGTCAACAACACTTTAAAAACGATGGTTTCTTCGTTAAACGGCATTAATGAAACCGATTTTTACAAGGAGGGGGACTTACTGGAATCTAGTGAACTGCTAATTTGTGAGAAAACCTTAACACCATTTCTGAAACAATTAGAACAAAACCGAAGATGGGGGGGATCCTCATAAGGATAAGGTTAATTTCAAACATTCAAATTCATTCAATTTAAATAAATAAATGTGACAAATGTATAACACAAATTTAACCCACAAAATAAAAACAATAGAATAAAGCTATGGTATAGAAAGTATTATTATGTAAAAGCACAAGTGTGCTGATGGGAGGAATGCCAAATGTTGGCAGCAATTTAAGAGAAAGGGGTTAAAGGGGTTCAAAAGTGCCTTGGTGGATAATACTCCCCACTTCCTCTGAAAAAGGTTCTGTAGTTATGATTGCTGCTGTTCTGCTTCATTATTGTTTTCCACGACACGCTTTACAGTGCTTGGCGAGTTGGAGATATTGTTTAGAAATCCCAGTTGAGCCAGTCCCTCCTCGGCGTTTGTCCATGAGTTCATGGATTCGTGTACAGTGACTGTGTGCTCCTCCATCTGCCTCTGCAGGCTGTCCATCTCCTCCCTAGGAGCAACAACAGACAGGCTGCTTTAATGTCAAAGCACCATGTGGCAACAGGTTTTATGGTGCCTTGCACAAACTATTCATGCCGCTCTAAAACCTTTTCACATTTTGTCATGTTACGAACACAAACACTGAATGAATCTGACGTGACACAACAAGGCCAAGTTGAGCCGCTGTTGTGAAGTGATAAATGATTTTCAATCTTTCTTAACAGAAGATGCTAACACAGAAAAAAGAGGAAAAAAAAACATGCACTGAGGTCTTGATTTTAAACTGGGTAAGTCTATCACATGAATAGGCTCCCAACTGAACCCTTTAATTATAGCTCTGGCTGTATATGTAGGGTCGTTGTTCTGCTGGAAGGTGAACCTCCTATCCCGTCTGCTACAGCCCCTAACAGCTTTTGTTCTCATGTTGGGCTCATACTCTCATCTCTAACCAGCTTCCATGTCCCCAGGAAATCCCCCAGAGCACGACGCTGCCACCATCATGTTTCACTGTAGGGACTGTGTGTTTGGCTTAATGTGCAGTTTGTTTTCAGCAACACGTGATTAAACAAAGTACATTTTTTATCTCATCTGATCTGTTAACCTTCTTCCACCTGTTTGCTATGTATCCTATAAAGATTTTGACAAACTGCAACAACCCCTGAAGGTGTTTCTGTGTCGCTGTTTTGTTTACACTAGTCAAGCTAGTTAAGTTGGTGCAGTGATTTCATTCTGAAATTTACCAGAACTCTATCCTGTATAGCCCCCGACATTTCTTGTTTAGCTCGTAAAAATCAGGAGCTTGATCCGGTAAACACTACGACATCCGCTCAAACTTCCTTCTTGCGGAATTTTTTGCAGCGCCGCACGACCTCTGTGACCGGACCCGCAACCGCATTCAACTGATGTGAGTCAACGCATTGATTTTTAACCATCTGGGAGCCCGCCGTAACAGGACTTTCACCCTGCTTTAAACGTCAACATGACTTTCTCCCTGTCTGCGCTGTTCCTTGCTCTTCATGATGCTGTTTGTTCTCTAACAAACCTCTGAGGCCTTTGCAGAACAGCTGGATTTGTACTCCGATTAAATAAAACACAAGTGAACAACATTTCCTAATTGGTTGACCTCTGATACACATGCATACACTCAAGAAGTGCAACCGTCAGAGCAGTGTTGTGGTCAAGTCACTATGCCTCGAGTCCGAGTCCAGGTTCGAGTCTCCAGTGTTCAAGTCCGAGTCAAGTCATTAAAAAAAAATCTGAGTCAAGTCCGAGTCGAGTCACTATTGATCAAGTCGAGTCCAAGTTCCACACTAAAGTAAGCATAGCCTACATGTTTTTAAACTAAAAGAAAAATCCACACTCCACCACATTGCACTAATAATTTAGATATTAAAATCATACACCAAATAATATTCTAATGACATATTAAAACTATAGCCTAATGATATAGAAAAAAGAAGTCGAGTCTTTTTCTCAATTTCCGAGTCAGAATGACCTGAATGTAGGAGTCCGAGTCCAAGTTCGAGTCATCAGTGCTCAAGTCCAAGTCAAGTCACGAGTCTCTAAATTTAGCTAATGACTCGGACTCTAGTTCGAGTCTCGGACTCAAGTACTACAACACTGCGTGAATACAACAGGGTGAATACAAACACACATCAAACTTACCTGATCTTTATTTATGAAAAATTTGAAATAAAAAAAAAAATGGTCTTCCTCTTCCCAATTATGTTCTGCTTTGTGAGTTGCAACATAAAATCCCAATAAATTTCCCTTAAGTTTGTGGATGTACTGTGCCATAATGTGGAAATGTTCAAGGGTCATACTAATAAGGTAAGCAGATTGGACACAGTCTTTTAGACATCAGAATTAGCTTACTTGAGTTGTCGCAGACAGTTGTGCAGGTTGTTCAGGGGTTCCTTGTTTACAGACGTTGACGGCTTCAATAGTTCATCAAGCAGTGAAGCAGGAACCGGGCAGTCTGGGATCTTAACTGGGGTTACTGGGTTTGAGGGGCTCCCCTCACTCTTCAACTCCATGCGCTGCTGCTCCAACAACATAAACACAGGGACACGCTTAGTCACCCCAGCATGCAGCTCCTACACAGCACTGCATCACAACAGCTGCGCTTTACCTTCCTGAGACGACTCTGCTTGAGGTCCTGTTTGAGTTGCTGGTTCTGCAGGAGGACGGTCTTCATGCTGTTTCTCAGCTCACCCACTTTGGCCTGCAGCATGAACTTGTCCTTTCTGGTGCTGCTCAGCTCTTCCTGCACAGTGTCCAGCTCCACCTTGATGTTCTGAAGCAGACAGGTTCCCTTTAGATTTCAAATACTTTACAAAAACAAAAGGCAGCGGGAATGAGACCGAGCAGAAACAATATAATTTCTTGTCTTCCTGCCAAATTAGGAGTTAGCTCTCTTCAACCCCCTTCTCCGTGAAACGCCCACGGTCCATTTGATTTTAACGTTGCTTAAGCAGCAAACTATCATGTAAAGTTGTGCGAGTAAATCTGAGAAACAAAAAGGGAATGCTTGCCTGCAGAGCGACCTGCAAGTTGTCCAGCTCTCTGTGCTGGCACTGCTCCATCATCTCTAGCTGCTGCTTCTGGGCTTCAATCTCCCTCTGTCTCTGCTCCACCTCCCACTTCAGGTCCTCAACCTGAATCAGCAGAAAATGTTAGACGTCCCATGCAACTCAGAGATATTTGATCTACAGCGAGCGGTGAGCTGCAGAAAAACTGAATCAGTTTTTTTTTTTTTTTATAAAAGTGAAAGCTTGCACAAGCAAAGTCTACTGTCGTATACAGTTCTGCAAGCTACACGAGGAACAGGATCGGACAAGCTTAGCTTTATTTGAAAAACAAGTGAAGGAATATTGCAGCTTTTCTTTGATTTTAGATCTTAGGTAGGGGGAGTTTATACCTCCTGGTTGGTGAGGGGCTGCTTCGATAGTTCCTCATCAAGCTGTTTTCGTAGGATCTGGAGCTGAGAATGAGCCTCAGCAAGCTCCTGTTGGAACCTGGAGACATCCTGAGCGTGCTGGTCGTCCTGAGCCCTGCACAGAGTGATACCCCGGAAGTCAACTGTGCGGCACTTATGGACCATGCAACACAACTAAATCAAACGGGCATTCTTTTAATGCGACGTTATCGGCAGTCAGAGCGTAGTGGACCTACTGTAATTTCTGAGCCTCGCTGTGCAGAGCTTTAACCAGGTCCTCTTTGGCCTGCAAGTCCTTCTTGATCTCAGACAGCTCCAGCATGGCTGCCCTGTAGTGCCGTCTATTATGGGCTGCCTCCGCCTTTGCTGCTGCCACCTATGGGACACATTGTATAGTTACAAGCTGAAAGGATGAGAAAGTTTTACAAAATCTCAACATTTTAAATAAGAATAAAAGAAAGTGATGTTATGACACAGAACTAAAAAAAATAAATTTCAAGTTTTTTTTATAGCAGTAGGTGCCTCCCTGTGATGTTTTGTATTAAGTCTGAGCTCAAACGCTCCTGTTAACAGACACTGAGTTAATCTGGTTTGATCACATGTTTAGATAGATTCTAAATGGACAGGAAGGTAGAAACCTTCCTCCTCCAAGTTTACCTTACAAAATCAGCTGTAGCACCTAATTGCTTTTGATCTTTAGCATCTGACCATGAAAAAGAATAAGTAATATTTATCCTATATGGTGTTGCAAAATGCCAGGAGAACACATAATGATGAGAATATCGCGATGACATTATGAAGATTATGATTAACCCCCATTTTCCTGACCCTTTCCTTTATCTTTATCACAATGTCCCCACCACTCTTTGTGAGCTGTAGCAGCTTGGCCACTGAAAACCCACCGTAAGTAACAACAGTCCATCCAACAGGCTAAAACTGCTGAACGCAAGGTGTAACAGCATGGCACTTAACAAGAGACTAACCAAATATTACAGCTAAGCATTTCCATAGCGCTCACATTAATGTGGTGATGGCAATTTTAAATACTGTGCAACTCAAATTTTGTAAACCGGAAATTTCCTAATTATCCAAAGTTGCTCTTTAGTTTTAAACAAACATTTATTGCAAACGAATATCATGTAACAAAATTACCCGTTACATGACAAGAAGTCCAACAACTCAGCTAAAAAAAAAAAAAAAAAAAAAGTTGTAACTATGGTGTCCAAGTGACAATTAAAGATTATACTAATATTATTACTATTTTACAAGCAATAATCTGCTGAACCAAGAACTCTTCTGCTAAGTCTGATTTTGACAAGTTTGTTTGAATAAAATGACAAATTTGAAAAAAAAAAAAAAAAAAAAAAAAAAAAAAAAAAAAAAAAAACAGAGGAGGAGACAGTTTCTTTGCCCGTGATCCAGAAGCTGAGCTCCTTTGATGTTAGTATGTCAGCACGGCTCGGTCGCCACAGTGAATTTAAATCTTTAGGAGTTTAATGATCATTTTACCCAAATACACATGCTGCTGCTTCCATCCAACCTCACCCGGATAACCATCCTACCTGTTCCTTCAGGTCTTTCACTTTGGTTTTCTCTTTCTCCAAAGCAAGCTGTAAAGTTCCAACCAACTGCTTCATTTGTTGGTCCTCCTCCTCCTTCCTCTTGAGAACAGCTTGGACCTGCAGAAAACAGGTGAAGCCGTGTCCCTTTAGAACCACCGACGCAGCCAACCACTCGCATCCATTCTCCATACCGAGACGCATTTGTCACCTGCAAGTTTAGCTGGACGAGATCTGCCTCCCTCTTTGCCAAGGCAGACTCCAAAATGTTAGCGTGCTCCCGCAGTGCATTGTGGGACTGCGACAAACCGGCAAGTTTCCCTTTTTCATGTTCCAGCTCAAGAGCCAGCTTCTTGTTGGCGTCTTCCAACTTCCGGATCCGCTTCTTGAAGCAGCGCGACTCCTGGAGCTGTGAAAACAATGAAGTCATTGAGAAAATCTAATAAAATACAACTTTTTTTTTTTAATATATATCGCAAAACCCTGAAGTGACACTGATGTGTTATTTCACCTCATCCTCCAGCTCCATAACCTTCTCCTGATAATCCTCCAGCTCTGTGGAGGTGAGATTGATCACTTCCTGCAACTCCTTTTCTAACATGGTCTTGCTCTTGGTCACAGCCTGCAGCTCAGCTTGCAGAGCCTCAATCTTTTCCTGATGAAATAAATAAAAACACATTTACCTAGACTAGGAACCCCTGCTAATAGCTGTGTTATGAGACATTAAGATCAATGGTGCACCTGAGGCTGGGAGCATGGCTGTGTGCTCAATACGCCGGTTCATATAGGAACTAGAAAGATTTATCGACTTGCCTGTAAGGCCGGGCTGTTTCCGCCATCTGACACCTGGGCCCTGAGTTTGACCAGCTCCGCCTCTGCTGTCTCCTTGTCAGTCAGAGCCTCTTGGAGCCTTCTGCTCAAAATGCCGACAGCATTCTCGTAGGCTTTGTGTTTGGCCTTCATCTCCTTCTGAGCGCTGGTCAGATCTGTTCCCAGCCTCTTCATGCGCACCTTCTGCTCTGAGATGGCCCTGTTTCCATGCACATGAAGAGAATTAACTAGGCTGCTCTGCCAGAAGAACATATGGGCTGGATGCTGGTGGGCAGACTGTGCTCCTTCAAAAATATATATTTATAATTAGGATGTGGATGTAAATGTACACATTAACCTTCAATCCCACGTACTGGCTGATATGGGATGATGGGACGTTGTATAAGAACCATGCTGTGTTTGTGTTTATAAATAAAGCTCAAAGATGTACATTAATCATTTCTGTGGGAATGTTTCAAACTCCTGAAGTCTCTCAGCAGCGCCATGACTCACTTTTTGGCTTCCCCCTCCATTTGCTCCACCTGTTTTCTCAGGCTCTCGTTCTCTTGAGTCACTGCGGCTAGATGGTTCTGATCAAACTGTAGAGACTGGGTAAGGACGGGAAACGAGATATTTTCCTTTACAACAACACACTCCTGACAGCCTGGAAATCTGCTCAGAAAAGTGGAGCTGGATAAATGACAGCACCTGAATTTGGGTTTCAAGCTGATCCCTTTCCGTCTGAATGGCTTGCAGGTGGGCCTCCATATTGCTCATCTGCTCCTGGACTCTGGCGACCTCCTTCTGTAACCGGGCCTGCTCCAGCTCCGCTTTCTGCTTCTCGCCGTGGACGCTTAGCAGCTCCTGCTTCAGGTCCTTCACTTCGGCTATCAGACGCTTTTTGGTGGATTTGAGCTCACTAATGAGCTGCTCCTTTGAGCTGGCATCCCGGCGGTACGCTTCCACCATCACCTGTGGGGTAAACAACATTTTCGGTCCACTTAAAAGGTTTAGACAAAACATCGATGAAGTTTGTTTCCCTCTTCAGGGACGTTAAACGCAAAAGCCCTTTTAACCAAACGACACCGTTAGAATCCTATTGGATCATCTGTGAGCTTGGGTCAGATGCAGATGAAACCAGTCATTAGCATAAGACTGTATAAAGAGTAACAACGTTATTTTCCTCATTGTCTGTAATTAAATAATAAAAAAAAAAAAACTTAATTTCTCACCAGATTTTAGATATTTATATGTAAAATGTCTGAACTTTAAGACCAAAGTGGATTCAAGGTCAAAAACTTGTATGTGTGCACAAACCAGGCCAATGAAGCTCATTCTGACTAAATCAAGACTAAACCTTTGCTGATTTAGGATTACCACTATCATTTCTAGTTCTACGGTTTTAGTTCTACCAACCCACAGGACAGGTGTCCAAAGTGTAAGCTCTTTGTTGCTAAGTGCATCTGTTATGTTTGTTTTGGAATAACAGCTTCTGGGTTGTTCTAGGACCAAGTTTACCATCCTCATCCCAGATTCAGCTAGAAACCTTGCAAGGCCCTTAGGTTTTCAGCTAGAGTCTATATGCATCATATTGCCAAAAGTATTCACATATGAGTTGAAGTGACATCCCATTCCTAATCCATAGAGGTTCAATATAATGTTGATCCACCCTTTGCAGCTAGAACAGCTTTAACTCTTCTGGGAAGGCTGTCCATAAGGTTCAGGAGTGATTATGGGATTTTTTGACCATTCTTCCAGAAGCACATTTGTGAGGTCAGACCCTGATGTTGGATGAGAAGGCCTGGCTCTCAGTCTTCGCTCTAATTCACCACAAAGGTGTTCTATCAGGTTGAGGTCAGGACTCTGCAGGCCAGTCAAGTTCATCTACACCAGACTCTCCCATCCCAGTCTTTATGGACCTTGCTTTGTGGGGCACTGTCGTGTTAGAGGAAGAGGCCGTCTCCAAACTGATCTTATAAAGTATGGAGCATGGAGTTGTACGAAATGTCTTGGTCTGCTGAACCATCCAGAGTTCATTTAACTGGAACTAAGGGGCCAACCCCAGCTCCTGAAAAACAACCCCACACCATAATCCCCCCTCCTCCAAACTTTACACTTGGCATAACGCAGTCAGCTCCGTTCTGCTGGGAACTGCCAAACCCAAACTCGTCCATCAGATTTCCAGATGGAGAACCAAGATTTGTCACTCCAGATTACGTGTCTCCACTGCTCTAGAGTCCAGTGGCGACATGCTTTACACCACTGCTTCTGACGCTTTGCATTGCACTTGGTGATGTATGGCTTGGATGCAGCTGCTCGACCATGGAAACCCATTCCATGGAGCTCTCTGCGCTGTTCTTGAGCTAATCTAAAGGCCATATGAAGTTTGGATTTCTGTAGTGATTGACTCTGCAGAAAGTCCAGGACCTCTGGACACTATGCGCCTCAGTGTCTGCTGCCCCTAATGGATAATCAGTTTATGTGGCCTTACCACTTCCTAGATCATTTAGTGTTGTTCCCAATCGCTTCCACTTTGTTAGGATACCACAGACAGTTGACTGGGGAATATTTAGTTGTTGCACAGGGGGCATCTTATCACAGTAACACCCTGGAGTTCTCTGAGGTCCAGAGATCCACCCATTTGCTCACAGATGTTTGTAGAAACAGACTGCGGTCCTCGGGGCTTGATGTTATACACATGTGGCCATGGCGCGATTAGAGCACCTGATTTTCCATAATTTAGATGTGGGAAAAAAATAATTTTGGCAATATAGTGTATTTGACACTAAAACACATTTATCTCTAGGAGACAGAACTGGTCTCCATTTATGTAAAACATGTAGAAACAGGTTAAGATCTGTTTTGGGAAATCTCTGGATGAATCTAACTGAAAGTACTTTTATAACACGTCTATCCGAACACCTCCAATTATAGCTGCTGCTCCTTGACCTTCCATTAGGTCAACAGTAAGAACTCTATTGTGGGAAGGAAAGGAGCTTCGGGCTGCTGTGACGATTTCGGCCTTTAGCTCCGGTATCATTATGTGATGGAAACACACGTTGATGATGAGAGTCAAATCCGGGCTTACAGCATTTCTGAAAATTAACTACAAAGTATGCGCTCTTTGTAGTGGCTGTGCTTATACGTCATGTCACGCAAAGGATTGTGGGATTCCTTGTAGCTCCTTAGCACCGGTAAGGGACATTGTGAGGTTCCTATGCTAAATAAGCTTTGAGAGGAAGCATCCAGGCTCCTTCTCCAACCTCCTTTCTTACTGACTGCACTATTCGGACAACATCTATCATGCCGACTGCTGACGCACTTCCGCTTTGCCTGAAGAGTCTTTACCCAATAGAGGTATTCGGACAGAGCTTCAGGCTCCTGCCCAGTGTTCATTTTATAACAACCAAAAGATTACAAAAAACACAAATAATTGTCCTCTTGATGCAGAGTCTGTAAAATACAAAGTCTATTTATTTTTGCTTTACAGGTGTTTTTGCGGATAAAATTGCTCCTGTGGGTCGTGTGTAGTGTTTGAAAAATAAAGCTAAAAACTATTCTTGCTTAGGTGAAGTAACAAAACTAGTTAAGATGCTGCCTTGTGCTTTTCAGGAGACGGCACACGTGACAAGATGGTGTTTGTTGCCGTTCAAGCTCTCAGTCGCTGTACCGAGCGCAGATTGGTAGGCAGCACCGTCACTAAAGCCATCACCGTCAGCTGAAAGCTAAACACCAGTGCTGAGGCTTCCACAAAAGCACAAACTTTAAAAAGATACAGTACATTGAACTTTTTTTGTTGTTCTGTCAATCAATTGCCCCCACTCTGCGACAGCTTGTCAGAGCAATAAAGGAGCCGTTGCTCCATTCTGTGAGGCATGTCAACTAGCACTTTAGGCATTCTTCAGAGAGTCTGACTGCCATTTGGCTCCACAATACATCCTCCCACAACACCATCAGCATTACCCTGCTGGAGATTTAGGAGAAATGTTTCTGAATCCAAGTCCCATCTTTAGATTTTACCAAAAAGGAAGAAAATCTATGCAGTCAAGATTAAAAGAGGAACAGTCGTTACCTTTTGTTGCAGGAACTGCTCCTTTAATTTCTGGGCTTGTTTCTTCAGGGAGTTGTTTTCTTGTTGTAGAGTCTCAATCTGCACATTTTTGAAGCACTTTTAAATAGACGACCCCATTAAAGCGTTTCAGCTGTGACAAATCCGTCCGTGCCGTCTCTTACCTGATTGGCTTTGATCTGGACTTCTTGTCTGAGCTGGTCCAGTACTTCGGAGGCCGCCAGAACGTCCTCGCCCAGCCGCTCGGCTCCGTCATCCAGCTGGCTCTTATCGGCCCGGGCTGCCTGTAGCGCCACCTCCAGGACGATCTTCTCGTTCTGGAGAAACTGGATGGTGTCGTCCTTAGCGGCGCCGTCCGTCTGCAGCTCGGCCAGCTGCGCCTCCAGCTCCTGGTATCTGGCTTCCAGCTGGTTGATGGACTGCTCTTTGGTTTGGAGGTTCTCCTGAGTCGTTGTCAGCTGCCGCATCAACTCCAGATGCTCCTTCTGAAGGGACTGCAGCTGCAAGTCCTTTTGGGAAAGTGTTACCTTCACCTGAAACAGAGAAATGGAAGTTGTAGTTTGGAGGAGGGCGCAATCGTTACTGCTCATATCAGGATTAAAAACTCTTGTGTCTCTTCAGTTTGCAATGACTACCTGCTCAAGTTCCCTTTCCAGGGTTGTGGCTGTGTTAGCGAGCTTTATCAAGCGCTCTCGTTCTTCCTCAAACTCCTCCAGTTTGTGCTGCAGATCGTCTTCCACCATGGTTTTGGCATCTTGGATCTGCTTGTAGGCAGCCTCCTGGGTCAGCATGTCTGCCTGCATCACAGAGCAAGAATTCAAATCCAGTCCCAAACCCAATTAGTTGTTTTTTTCTTTTATAAAAAAGGGACGATAAGACAATATACCTCAATGCTCTGCAGCTGTACAGCAATGCGTTCTTTCTCTTTAATGGAACGGTGTTGGGTCTCGGTCAGCTGATGGGAAAGTGTCACGTTTTCCAGCTTCAGATGTTCCATGACACCGAACTGATTCATCTGCCCGGCCTTTGAAAGACGGAAAGACGTTAAAAGCAACAGTCACCTTTGCCCCCGCGTCAATTAGCTGCTTGTTCAGTGCCACGCCGCTGGGTCTTACCTGCATGTTGGCCATTTCACTTTGCAGTCGCACCCTCGCCTCCTGAGCCTGAGCCAGCTGCTGCTGGTACCACTGCCTGACCTGCTGGAGGGAGTCGATCTCCGCCTGTGAGGTCTTCAGTCGGCTCTGCAGGGTGTTGCGCTCCAGCTGGACCTGCTGTAGCTGACTCTGAAGGCCTCCCATCTGCTGACGCAAGTCGTGAACTGCAAAAAACACACGACGAGATTTAAAAACACAGGCCGGCTTTCCCAAACATGCCTGTCTCTACGGGTCTGCGTTAATCACCCGCGCTGTCCCTCGAAGTCATAGTGGTTTGCAGCTCTTCGACCTTCGCCATCAGCCTGTTGTACTGCTCTTCAGAAACTTTCAGGTCATTGCTTAGAGAAGTCAAACTGGCGTTCTTGCTCTCCAAGCTGCCCTGGAGCTCCACCATGGCCTTCTCTAGCTGGCTGCAGTTTTGTCGCAGCGTGCCGACCTCTGTGGTGAGAGCGCTCTGCCTCTCCTGGCTGCTCTCAGCCTCTTGTTTTTTAGCCTGCAGCTGAGCGTTCACTGTAGCAAGCTGGGCCTGAAGCTCTGTCTTCTCTTTGAGAGCCTAGAGGAAAGAGCGTCTAGTTAGAGCACCCAAGCCAAGTCTCCCTGGTGTTTCCAGTGTGACTAAACCTTATGTGTGGCGTGCACCAGGAAAATTAACTAACATTTACTGACACCCGTCTTTAGAGCAATATAAACAGCATCTTATTTTTTATTTTATTTAACCTTTATTTAACCAGGAAGTCCCTTGAGATTAAGATCTCTTTTTCGAGGGAGACCTGGCCAAGACGGCACACCAGTTAAAACACAAACAAAAGTACAACATAGATAAAATCTCACATAGAGGAAAAGACAGGTCACATAGGGCAGTTACATTTTTCAATTACATGACATTTTAACATGGCTTTAAATTCATTCAATGGGATTAGATCATTTAAATGGAGCAAGTTTTGTAATTTTCTATTTTTTTGTGGCTTTCCTATCACTCCTTTCATAGTTAACTTTATTTGATGACATTTACGTATATACATTTGGCTCTTGGTTTGTGATGTGCCTCTATTCTGTAAGATGCATTAAGACAAAGTAGGTTACTTTTTACTTTGAACTTATGTCTACTAATTCAGGCAGTGAGAAAATGAGAGTATGTAAGATGATAGTTTTATTCTTTTGAGCGTACAGCTTCTTTCTAAATGAAAATGATGGTAAACAGCGGCAGCCTGTTTGAAATGCCAGGGTTGGAATAAGGATTTTTCTCATCCACAATGGAGACTGTGGTTTTAATGATGCTAGATACGACAATGTGCTAAATGCTACTTTGACAGGCTAAATTAAGTTTAAAATGTCTGCAGCATTTTTTTTTTGGCTTGCTTTTGTGTATTGTACATGTTACTGAAACTTAAGGTAAGTTTGTTTTAGTCTGGAAAGAAGCTCAGTGGTTTTCAAAGTTGTAGTTTGAACCATTATTTGCGGCCAGAAAACTACAAAGTCCAGTTTATTAAATAAAATATTACTAACAGCCAGGTTCAGCATTGGGGTTAAAATGGGTAAACAGTCAATATTACTGTCAGGCTCATATTTATTGTCCCGACCTCTTACTTGATTGAATTACATAGGAAGTCTCAGCTATTCTTATTTTGCGTGATTAAAAAAAACGTGTTAAAAAGTTACTCTGTGTGACTTTTAATAATTTCCTAATTATTTTGGTCAGAAGTGCTAACTTAATGGATATATAAACGAACATATATCCTATGTGGAAGGGACATCAACACGAGATTATTGCTCAGTTTTATATTACCTGACTGGCCTCAGATGACAAGGATTCCAGTTGCCCTTCAAGCCTCATTTTTTCTTTTAGCACCTGCAGCATTTCATCGTGACCCATCACTGAACTCTCCAAAGAAACACTGAATCACAGAAATATTGTAAAGTGCAAAAGTTAGAAGAAAAAACAAACCCTCTGTGTCAGTCTGCTCAATGAAACCTAGAATTAGGTTGAAGTGAAGAAAAGAAAAGCACCTGCTGGAGAAGCTGTCCCTCCGGCTGCGGGGCTCTGCCGTCCCTTCCCTCTCCTGCTCCATCTCCAGCAGATGCTGCTCATCGCTTGCTGCCTGAAGCACTTCCTGTAGAGACGGGAACTGACCCATGGCCTCGGGGGCAATCTCCCTCCCCTCCACCGTGTACGGCCCTTGTTGCCTTTCCACTGCGGCAGAGAGCATGCCGTAGGTTCCCCTTGTGGACACGCTGCTGTAGGAAGAGCTGTCACTGTCGTTGCCATCGTTCCCCGGCTTTGCTCCTGCCTCACTGCCATCGATTTCTGACAGATTGTCACTGAGCTGAAGTGAAGAACTAGTCTTTGTGTCCGTCTCACAGGTGCTGCTCTCTGACGTGTTGACTTCAGACAGGGTAGACACGGAGCTGATGGAGGACCGAAGGGAGCCCTGGCTGACATCTGACGTGGTGATACCACCGCCTCCGCCGCTCCCTCCCCCTCCATCACTCTCAGGAGACTTGTAGTCTGCCAACGAATGAATTTTACTGGGACGTGGTGATCTGGGTTTCTTGTCCTTTGAAGGGGGGATTCCCAGGCTCCCCAGTTTGGGGCCACGTGGAACGCTGGTCCTGAGGAAAGAATACTCCTTGGTCATGGCAAGAGTGTTGGCCCGTGGTAGCGCCTCCGGATGCAGCATTAGTTCAGGATCCAGAGTACTGAAGGGCCTGCTTTTAGTACTGCTACGGTGAGCCTGGAAAATAAAAACAATCATAAAACGTATTAATACCCAAGTCTGGATTGTTTTTAGAATTGCTCAGATGGACGACTACAATATAGAAACAAACCCTTAGCTTGGCACAGTCAAAGTTTTGCTGCATATAATAATGAGGTCTAACATCAGATCGGATTTTTGTTGATCAGATACGAATCGGATTCAGGAACACATGTGGAAGTGGCTCAAACGTGACTTGAAAAGCTCAGATCTGACCGTCCCCACTGGGTCTAAAACACCTGACCTGCTCACTTGATCCGTAAAATGTTTTATTTGGACCACATTTGCCTGCAGTGGGAACGGAGGCCTTATTTACTAGAATGTCCAGGTAAAAGTTCAGATTTAAATCCAACTGAAAATCTGGGATAAAACATGAAAAATAATATTCACAAATAATCTCCATCCCATCTGACTGACCCAAAAATAAATAAAATTACGGGGAAAATATTTCAGCCTCTAGATGTGCAAAGATCAGGACACACTGCAACAGACCTGGAGCCGTCATTGGTGGTTCCTCAATGATTCATGAGGCCTGAATACAACTGTAAGCCACACTTCTCAGCTTTTCCTTTATACTCGTTTAGAGAGTTCACAATAATGCACAAGTTTTACACAAAATCTAAAGAAAATTACCAAAAAAAAAAAAAAACATTGTGGAAAAAAAGGTGAATGAGTTCAAGGGGTTTAAATATTTTCTAACATGCTCCATTTCAGGGGTTCCCAAACGTTTTAACCTGCAGCCCACAGAATAACACAGCCAGACTAGTGACCCCCTTTCTGGCGCAGGCTTTTTTTGTGAGGAAATAATGAGAATAAAAGCAATAAATAAAGAAGTAATTTTATCAGAACTCTTACAGAAAAGGAGTGAAAGTCTTCCCCGCCGTGTTAGAACGAGGAATGTTGAGCATCTTCTAAAGTTTTACGTTGGTATCGGTTTCACAAATACAAAAATACTAAATCTTTTTAGCACATTGTAAACAACTGTCTGACTTTGTTCTCATAATATAATGTTCTTTATTGTTGTACACCTAATATTATTACTTTAATCTCTTAATTTCCCCACCAAAAAATTTAATGAGGGTCATTGTAGATTAAAGAAAATAAACTATTGGCCACAGAGGAGCAAGTTTTCACACAAAAGGTTTTGAGGTAAATTGGATATATTTAGGAGGAAAAAAAAGGATTTTGCATGATTAAAGGCAAACATTAGGTCCATTAGGATCAACATTAGGATCATCATTGCCACGCGATGTCTCGTGAACCTACATTTTGGGAACGCCTGCTTTATTTACCACTGTTTGTGTAAAAAAGAAAATTATATATATAAAAAAAAAAATCAGACTACATGCATAACAATTATATTTAAATTAGGCCTTGAAGTTTTGAGTGAGCTTGGATAAATTTGGATTAATCTGAGACGGGAATAAAAGCGGCCCAGAGCACGGAGAGCATTCACTCACCCTCTCCTTCTGTCTCTGGACCCTGTACTGTTTGAGCTGCTCCTCCAGACGCCGGCGGGCCTCCAGCCGAATCTTTTCCTCGTTTTCCATCTCCAGAGACGGCTTCTGGTTGGCTGGAGTGAGAGAACGTAGGCCAGACTGAAGACTGTTCCTCGCCACATGATTTACAACAGGAGTTGTTCAATAACAACAAGGAAGATGTTGCTGTGCTCATTCTGGTAATGTTGGTTAAACGTGTTAATGGACAAAGCTTCTTGGGTCTGTGCTGTGAAACATCAGTATTTATGAAGCCGTTACACCACATCCCTGAGGGACAGAGACACCTGCAGGGTTCCTACACATTCCAAGACTCCAGACAATCAGGTTCCTGGCTCTTTTTACGTTTTTTCAGCGTTTCTTACGAGTTGATGGTCGGAAAGTCTTCTTCAATACGAGATCATATTTATTTTGCAAAACTAGGTTTCCTATTTTTGTAAAATAGGAAAAGCAACTCAAAATTTGGGACTGCACCGAGTTGTGACTGACCAGACGAGAAAGGATCTCTGCCGTAAATCTCCATTTTTTAAACCAACTTGGGTTAATTAGGTCTTTTGCAATGTTAACTAAAATTAGGACTACGCCCAGGGTTTATGTAAAAGGTCAATTAAAAAGCCCTCCGCTTTTTTTGAGCAACTTTAAGATATTTTTATGTTTGGAAACAAATGTTTCTCTAGAGATACTAAATATGTTGAATCGCGGTTTTCATCTCAGTCTCAATGTGTGCAAAATGCATTGCTCGGATGCAACATTTGTTTTGCTATAATAACAGTAATAATATACTACATCAGTGGTTAGAGGGTGGCGCAGACTGTATGGCAGCCTCGCTTCCATCAGTCCGCCCCAAGGCAGCTGTGGCTACACAGTATCTCACCACCACCGGCATGTGAATGACTGCTGCGGGGTAGGCCTGACAATACGCCGAAGTTTTACCGACAGAAATTTACTACAGTAACCGACATCATTTTGCCCACGTCGGTATTTTCGGCATTTAAAAATAATAAAAGAAAAAGTTGTTTCTATAGGAATAGGTTATCTATGCTCCTGTCCCTTTAAGATGCAGCGCTAGTGTACAGTCTGTAGTCACGTGACTCCGCCCCATCCAGTGGGAAACGGGAAGTGGAAGAGACGGTGAGGCCGCGAGAATGAAGGAAATCTGAAACGTTTAAGCAGCGTCGGCGACAGAGCTGTGTGAGGAGGACGAGGAGCTGCTATTAAAGACGTTGCAGCCACATCTGACCTCTGGTTCAGCTGCACGATGGACCCGTTCCTGTACATCACAGGAATGACGAATGGAGACGGCGCGCCAGAGAGCTGGAGACGACGTGTTTTCCAGCCGATGCCGAGGAGGTGGTCGGACAAGGTGTCTGCACGGGACATCAATGAAGAAGCCCTTCTTGATATTACTACTGACGACGGCACAAACCTAGTTAAAGCTGCCGAGCTCAATAGATGGATGCGAGTGAAGTGTTTGAGGCACAGGCTGCACCTGAATCAGTTAGTGTGTCCATCTTAATGCAGTTACCTATGTGTAAAGGTGCAGCTGCTCCATAGTGTAATTATTATCACTTAATCTTTAACCTATGTGTCCTGTTAGGGGAACAGGTGTAGTTGGTATTTGCATCTATTATGATTGTGGTTAGTGTTAACGTCCATTTATTGTTTTTGTGCTAAATATATCTCAATATTGATTTTAGGCCATATTGCCCAGTTCCTCAGGATTTGATAAGTCCTGTACAGGTACAGTCCATTTCGCATATGGTGATATAATCATTTAGCGCTGTGGTGTGTTTTTTCCATCCTCATTGAGACCTGGAGCCAAACCAAAAGCCAGGTAGTGCAGGAACCCTGCATGCAACACATCAAGTGGTTATGCTGTTCTTTTCTGGTGGAGAGCATAATGTGGACTTTTCATGCTTACAGAGATCACATCACAGCAAACAACAGCAACATCTCCAAAGAACAACCAACAGAACACAGAGATTAGTTCCAAAACACAGTCAGTAGCCCACACAGCGATCCAAACGAAGCACCCACACCAAATCCTGACCAAGCAATCGACTGCTTGGTCAGAAATGGAGAAAGACGACAGACTTTCAATTAAGACAGTCCCAACGAACCCGTCTCACAAGTGTTATTGACATACGGGGAAAAAACCAAAGCATTCCAAAGGAAAATGGGAGTAAAATACAAAAGGGGTTATAGAAGGGGGCACACATTCCATATATATATATTGTTTTGCTTACACAGTTCAGTCTCCTGCATAGGCATACTGAGTTTGAGGGACTGCAAAGCATCACCCTTGTGAACCGTGACCTCAGAACTAGACCCCTCAGCCTTCTCTACCATCACGGGGGGATAAGCAGCCACACCTGGGGAG